>NW_027500159.1:0-78256 GCF_021521415.1 Bidens hawaiensis
AACCAAGCTTTTTAAGACTTATTTAGTTTGCAAAAACCCGAAACATTCAAACCGACTCAATATTCAATACCTCCTCCCGGCACTTTAATTGTCCCAATTAAACCCAAGTGCCAGCAAACCGAAAAATTGAGTCGAAAACGAGCGGAAAACCGAACTTTGGTATAATATATAATGTATAAAAGTTTTTTCCGTCTCGTTTTTAACCACTAAAGCATCAATGTCCAACTTCACAAGCTAAATCCCAACACTAGAAACACTCGTTTAACCCAAGCCGACCCAGCCGCAATCGCGAAAGTAACTTTCCAACAATTTCCAACCCAACCAACCGCACCCAACAAACTGAAACAATCTTCCAAACCATACCGACCCGCACCCAAAAACTAACTTCGACAACCTACTTTTACCAAACCCGACAATAAAGTAACCAAAATCAAAGCTAAAACTAACATTAAAATATACAAAGATTAAAAAAATTTCAAGAAATCATACCTTTAAGTGGTGTAAATAAGGAAAAAACTTGCAAAAAAGTAAGAACTTAAGTGTGTGCAAGGGAGAGGATTAGTGAAGATTAGGTTAAAATTATTGATGTGTATGATATTAGGTTGATATTAGGGTGATTTTAAGGTTTAATTTGGTGTAAAGTGGTGAAAAATTGATGGATTTGGTGAAGAAGATGGGTATTTTCGTGGTTTTGGGTTAGGGTGAAAGAGGGGTTTTGAAATTTTAGTAAAAAAGTGATATAATATGGTGAACAAGGAAAAACAATACTGATATGACCCTAGGCACCGCGCAACCAGGGGATAGGTGCCTGGCCGGGCGGTGCGGCGCCCCTTTTTATTCAAACTGAAGCCTCGTTGCGCGGAGGGAAAAGAGGGACAACCGTCGCGCGCGCGACGGGGTGTTTTAGCAGAAAGTTTTGACCTTTTTTTAAGCCTTTTTGCCTTAGTAAATTTTTTAGAAAATTACCAACTCTTTCCTATGTCCATTTTATGTTATTTTTACGTGTAAAACTTACCTGGAATCTCTTGAATTCTCGCCAAATCCTCTCGTTATGATGGTGATGATTCCTTGAAAACGACTCGACGACGCAACGAAACTACAAAAACTAGTGTTAGCGACTCAAAGAAATTAAAATAAAATAAAGAAATTGTACAAACTCTACAATTGTGTTTTCACTCAAGAACCCCGTTCATGATTTAGTTTGATGGATCAGGGGAGTTTCCTCCACCTCGATTAAATCTTCCGACCCTCCAAGATAATGCTTTAAACGATGCCCATTCACTTTCCACGAAGTTCCATTGTTCGTATTCTCAATTTACGGTCCCGTCCACTTGGATCTCAATTTACCTGCAATCAACTTCAACCGAGAGTTAAATAACAATACTTTATCACCTTTATTGAAGTCTTTACCTCCCTTTAAACGTCGATCGTGCAACACTTTCGTCTTTTCTTTGATATCCAACGATCAAGAATACGCTACATCACGTAGTTCCTCCAACTCATGAATTTGAAAATACCTCTTGCTCACGGCCTCAGTAAGATCAACGTTTACCATTTTTAATTCCCAAAACGCTCGGTGCTCTAACTCAACGGGAAGATGGCATGCTTTACCGTAAACTAGCATAAACGGTGTAGTACCCGACGGTATCTTGTACGCGGTTCTAAATGCCCATAGCGCGTCATCCAACTTCTTCGACCAATCTTTTCAACTTATCCCCATCGTCTTTTCCAAAATTCTCTTTACCCCTCTATTAAAATTTTCGACATGACCATTCTTTTGAGGATGGTAAGCGGTAGAGGTGCGATGAGCAACTCCATAACGAGCTAATGCCTTCTCCATGATGGAATTACAAAAATGAGTACCTCGATCACTAATTATCGCCCGTGGAAATCGAAACGAATAAACAACTTCTTTAGAAACTTAACAACAACTGTAGCATCATTCGTTGCCAATACTTGGGCTTCAACCCACTTGGAAACATAATCTATCGCCACTAAAATATACTCGTGACCACCGGAAATGGGAAATGGTCTCATAAAGTCGATTCCCCAAACATCAAAAATTTCAAGAGTTTGTATGGGGTTTTGAGGCATCTCGTTTTTCGATAAAATATTTCTTGTGCGTTGACAAGCATCACATGTGTTAACAAATTCTACCGCATCATTTACAACCGACGGCCAATAAAAACCTCTATCAAATACCTTCTAAGCTGTGGCATGAGCTCCATGATGACCTCCCGTTAAACCCTCATGAACATGATTTAGAATATTCAACCCTTCTTCTTTCGACACACATCTTCTAAGAATCCGGTCACCGCAAATCTTGAAAAGAAAAGGATCATTCCAAACATACCGAGTACCATCCCGGAAAAACTTCTTCTTTTGTTGCGTAGTCATTCCTTTCAACACAAGACCGGTAGATATATAATTAGCAAAATTGGTGAACCATGGCAAACCTTGCTTTTTGGCTACAACAAAATCAATCGACGCATGCGAGAATCTATCACCAATCTCATCCTCACGAATCTCTTCCCTCTTCGTATCTTCTAAACGGGAAAGATGATCCACCGCAACATTTTCCACCCCTTCTTGTCTTTAATTTCGATATCAAACTCGGAAAGTAAAATAATCCACCGCATGAGACGGGGCTTCACGTCTTTCTTGTGAAAGAGGAAACGCAAAACTGCATGATCGGTAAAAACGGTGGTTTTTGAAAGCACAAGATAGGATCAGAACCTGTCAAATGCAAACACAATGGCTAAAAGTTCCTTTTCGGTGGTGGTGTAGTTTTTCTTGGGCACCATTCAACATCTTGCTTGCATAATAAATCGGGTGAAAATGTTTCTCACTCCTTTGACCCAAAACCGCTCCAACCGCATAATCACTTGCATCACATATTGAGCTCAAAAGGTAAATTCCAATCCTGTGACATGAGAATAGGAGCACTTACGAGTTGATCTTTCAAAAATTTGAACGCCTTCAAACACTCCTCATCGAACACAAAAGGGATATCTTCTCTAATAATTTAGTCATCGGGCGGGAAATCTTGGAAAAGTCTTTAATAAACCACCGGTAGAAACACGCATGACCAAGAAAACTCCTTATAGCTTTAACATATGTCGATGAAGGAAGCCTACTAATCGTGTCAATCTTCACCCGATCCACCTCTATACCATCTCTTGAAATTTTATGACCCAACACTATCCCTTCCGTCACCATAAAGTGACACTTTTCCCAATTCAACGTCAACTTTGTCTCGATGCACCTTTTTAACATCCTCTCAAGAATACCCAAACAACGATCGAAAGAATTACCGTACACCGAAAAATCATCTATAAAAACCTCTGTGGATGTCTCTATCATATCCAGAAAAATTGCCACCATACAACGCTGAAAGGTAGCCGGAGCATTACAAAACCCAAACGGTATGCGACGATACGCATATGTACCATACGGACACGTAAAAGTCGTATTCTCTTGGTCCTCCGGTGCGATTGGAATCTGAAAATAACCTGAGAAACCATCAAGAAAACAATAAAATTGCTGACCTGCGAGACGCTCCAACATTTGATCAATAAACAGCAATGGGAAGTGATCCTTTCGAGTAGCATCATTCAACCTCCGGTAATCGATACACACCCGCCAACCGGTAACCGTACGCGAAGGGATAAGTTCATTCTTTTCGTTCATAACCATCGTCATCCCCTCTTTCTTTGGGACAACTTGGGTCAGACTTACCCACGGAGAGTCCGAAATCGGATAAATCACTCCGGCATCCAACAACTTAAGCACCTCTTTCTTGACAACCTCTTGCATATTCGGATTTAGACGTCTTTGGGGTTGAACCACCGGTTTATACTCATCTTCCATCAAAATCCGGTGGATACAATAAGCGGGGCTAATACCTTGAATATCTGAATGTCTCCATGCAATCGCCCCTTTATGTAACTTCAACACTTCAATCAACTTTGACTTTTCTTCCTCCGTCAACTTAGAAGAAACAATAACGGGAAAATTCGAGCCCTCTTCAAGGTAAGCATACTCCAAATGTGACGGAAGAACCTTTAATTCCAACGGAGCGGGTTTTTCTATCTCATTTTCACAAATAACCTCACTAACCTCCATAATCACCGCCAAACATGAAACGTCATCTACCACTTCTTCCTCATTATCCTCCATAATATCCGTCAACTCTTCATCCACATCCATCCCGACTAAATCGGCTCCACAAATATAATCAAGACATATGTCAAAACCCAGAATGAAAGAATTAAGAAAATAGACCGAATGGCATGGAACACTAAAATAATCATTATCACCCGGGTGCTTCATCGACTTTGCAATATTATAAGTAACATTCTCATCACCAACCCGAAGTGTGATCCTCCCCTCATAAACATCAATAAGAGCCTTAGCTGTTCTCAAAAACGGCCGACGAAGAATAATGGAACCTTCTCGTTGGCCACCATGTAAAGTACCACAAAATCAACCGGGAACACAAACTTGTCAACTTTCACTAGCAAATTCTCATTAATACATCGCGGATACTTAACCGAACGATACGCCAATGACAACGACATACGAGTCGGTGTAAACTCACCCAATCCCAACTTCTCATACAACGAATATGGCATAAGATTAATACTCGCACCCAAATCCGCCAATGCTTGACTCATCATATCACTTCCGAACGTACACGGGATTGTAAACACACCCGGGTCTAATAACTTTTCCGGGACCAATTTAACACTACCGCCGAACAATCCCCGTTAAGTGGAATAGACAAAATCTCTCCCAAGAATTTCTCATACTTTGGCATGTGTTGGAGAGCTTCAACAAACGGAAGATTAATCTTCAAATGTCGAAACATATCCAGAAAATGCTCGTATTCCCTCATATACTTTAGATGCTTGAGACGAGTGGGATACGAAACACGGGCAATATCAATATCGGGTGGGGGCGGAACTCAACCGACTTTTTCTTAACTTGCGGCACAATAATTGATGTTTTAACTTGCGACTTACCCGGAGCCTCCATCTCAATCTCTTCATCTACGACTTCCTCTTCTTCAACTCCACCCCTTTCTTTAACAACCTCGGGACCCAAAACCCTTCCGCTACGAGTAGTAATTGCTTTCAATTGAGCGGCCGGATTCGGATTAGTAGAACCCGAAAACTGTCCTTAAGGCCTTTCATCGAGACAACGAGCAATATCACCAACGGACCTTTGAAGGTCAAGAAAAGAAGATTGTTGATTCTTAAAGAGCATATCGTGTTCGGCAAACTTTTTTTGTGTAACTTGATCCCTCTCAAAGATTTGTTTCATCATCTCCTCTAGACGTCCCATTTCCATTAGAATCCTGCACATTATTTTGAATATTAGTACCATTGTTATTATTATTATTATTATTGTACTGACCTTGTCCTTGATTATAAGAATTTTCGAAGCCGGATAGTGCGCCCGCGGGACGCCAGTTGGAGTTATTCTGATTTAGGTTCCTGTAGGTGTTCCAAGAAAGTAATAACAAGTCTTTTAC
The DNA here is from genome assembly GCF_021521415.1 of Bidens hawaiensis. Classification (NCBI taxonomy): domain Eukaryota; kingdom Viridiplantae; phylum Streptophyta; class Magnoliopsida; order Asterales; family Asteraceae; genus Bidens; species Bidens hawaiensis. The sequence goes on from NW_027500159.1 coordinate 5,537, forward strand.
TATTAATATAACGAAACCATAATCAAAATAATCGTCCAAAGCAAGAATCAAATCAAAAACATGTTCATCAAACCTAGGTAGACATGAAGTCTAGCCAAGAATCATTAATAAAAACAAATCCAAACAAAGAAACCAAAAGAGAATCATGATAAATAACAAGAACGAAGAAAGTAGAGTGATAAAACCCTTAAAACTTCTTCCTTGATTGATTGAATGAAAGCTTCTTGATCTCTAATGTAATCAACCTCCAAAGAACCTTCAATCTCTTGGCTTCTCTCTCTAAAAACGGCTGGAACAAGTGTTAAAAACGGCTAGGGTAGCAAAAAAACATGTTTATATAGTGCATGGTTAGGCTTATTTGCGAAGTTTGGCTGGACAGTGGCTGGCGGCGTGGCACGACTAGGCTAGCCTTCCCTGGCCGCGCGGTGCGGCGTGCTTGGGAGGGGGCCACGATTTTTTTCTATTTATTTTATGATATTACTTGTAAAATCTTGTGTAATTCTTTCCTTGAACTTCAATCAATGATAGGAACCTTCAAGAACTTGTTCACCTTACTTATCAAGCCATAAATTTATAAAGAAACAAATCAAAACATTAAGTGAACTAAACATGTAAACATTGATGAGCAAAAACGAACTTAAACTTCACATTAAATGATAGAAAGAGTTAGGGTTTAACATGCAAGACACCAAAAGATTTAAAACATGATAAATATATATTAAACTTGACGCAAAACCTAAATTAATAAAAGATTAACAAAACACAAACTAAACCGAACTCAAAGCCTTAAATATACATAAATTTACAAGGGTTCCGAGATGTATAAATAGATGTATATCAAGTAACATATTTGTAATTGGTTTGTTCAAGGAACTTAAGTACCCGACGTAATATACGTGTTCTTTGAAGTTAAACCATTGTGTTCATCGTCTTTATTTTATCTTTGTTCTTGAATCACCACGTTGTTATTTTCCGCATAACAACGTGTTCACTTGATATTATATTGAAAGATCCATTCTCGGGGCTTACAAAGATGAACATCAAAAGCCATCTGGATTACTTTAACAATTAGGTAGCGTTTGGTATGGGGTAATGGAGGTTGGAATGGAATGATCCGTTGTGAGGGAATGAAGAAAAGTGTGTTTGGTTGATCAAACGAATGGAATAACCCATTACCTAGGCCATTCCATTCCCTCTAAAATGACCCAATTTCATTCCATCCATACCCCATGTTTTTTTCATTCCATCCCCTCTTTCACCGTATATGACCTCCACCACCCTCCCAACACCATCAACACTCACCACGACCACCACCCACCACCACCACTGCCACCGACCACCACTGCCACTGTTATCACCACCAACGATCGCCATCAGTGATAGCCGCCCATCACCGCCTCTCGTCCCGGCCCACCGTCATCACTGCCCATCTCCGCCAGTACCACCACCGCTGCCACCACCACCATTATTACCTCCATCACCCCCTTCCACCACCACCCACCTCCAACCACCTTTATCTCTCGACGTCCACCACCACCCGCCACCGCCAACCACCATCACCGCCCACCAATGCCACGATCGCCACCTGCCTCCCACCAGCACCGCCACTCACTACCATTTTAATTTTTTTTCTTTTATTCTATCTACCAAGTAATACAAAGTAATAATTTATTTCATTCCCATGTGGTAACCAAACATCTCATTGGAATGGTAATAACTTATTCCATTACTTTGTCCATTCCATTACCACGTTCATTCCATTCCATCGCCCATTCCATTGCCTTATACCAAACAGACTCTTAGAGATACCAGTATGGAAATGAGAATTAATAACAATCGTTTTGTCACCAAATAACCTAAGACAAGAAATGGTAATGACACAATCTGGTGATTGTGGATAGATTGACAAAATCAAATCATTTCCTACCAATGAAGGAAACTTCCAAAATGGAAAAATTAGCAAAGTTGTTTGTGAACAAAATAGTCTCGTTACCTGGAGTTCCATTATCCATTGTATCTGATCAAGATAGTCGTTTCACTTCTCCTTTTTTAATGAGTTTCCATTTAGCCAAGGGAACACAACTAAACTTGAGTATAACATACCATCCACAAAATGATGGGCAAAGTAAAAGGACCGTACACACATTGGAAGACATGCTAAGAGCATGTGTAAAAGATTTTGGAGGAAATAGGAATGACCATTTACCATTAATATAATTCTCCTATAATAACAGTTATCGTAGAAGCATTAACGTTGCCCCAGTTGAAGCACTTTATGAATGAATGTGCCGAACTCCCGTACGTTGGGCCGAAATAGGAGAAAAACAATTATCATGTCCTAAATTATACAAGAAACTACCGACAAGATAATTCAAGTCAAGGAAAGATTGAATACTGCACGAGATCATTAGAAGAATTATGCAAATCATCGACGCAAACCATAGGAACTTCAAGCTGGAAATAAAGTGCTACAAAAAGTATCCCAATGAAAAGGAGTAGTTCGATTTGGCAAGAAAGGAAAGTTGAGTCCAAGCTTTGTTGGATCATTCCAAATCATTAAATTAATTAGAGCAGTAGCTTATCAGCAAGAGTTACCAGAAGAGGTGACTGGTATACATGATGTATTTCATGTAAGCAACTTAAGGAAATGTTTGGCTGAAAAGTCATTAAAGATACCCCTTCAAGATACAAAGGTAAATGAAAAGTTGAAATTCATTGAGAAACCTTTATAAATTGAAGGTAGAAAATTAAGAATCCCAAGCATAAGAGACTTGTTCTGGTTAAAGTAAACTGGGATTCAAGACGTGGACCAGAATATACTTGGGAATTGAAATTACAAATAAAATGATAATACCCTCACTTATGTACATGAATCACGAGGACGAAATTTAAAATAATGAGTGGAGTGTAACGATTCTCAAAAAAGTTCCCCAAAATAGTTAAAAACCAATACCTCACGCGTGCAACGATAATCAATACATATAAAATTAATATATTTTTTTGTTGCCCATACGCTATGCGATGGGTATTACCAAACCCATCACAATACGCGAAGCCTTATAATTATCCATAAACTTGGCGACAGTCACGCTACATGACATACAAATTTTTAACCCATCGCGCTATGTGAAGTGCATGTTAAGTAACCGTGACACGTTGCATGCCACATGTTAGGTCACGTGGCATAGCTAGGGCGGACTCGGCGAGTCTATAAAGACATCCTTCAACGCGATGCCTTTATCTTAAGGTCGTAGCTATACGCGACCGATCTAAAAGTCAGCTATAAATGAGGAGTGATCAGGGCTTCAGTTCTTCGTTCATTTCTTTCGCTCCATCTCGTTTCTCTTATAAATATAGTTTTTGTATAATACCACTAATTGCCGCAACAATACCCTATTCGTTCAATTGAGACGATGATACACGAATCTAAATCACTGCTTGAACAAGGTGAGACTTTGTGCAATCGTGTAAAGTTTTCAATCTCGTGATTATCGTTAAAGATTTTCGTTTTATACTAATACATATGACATATAATTATATTAAGTTCTTAATACCACCAAGCTTGTAATTTGTAAACTTGCAATGTGAGACACTCGAGTTTTTATACAACTCACATTATTGTGAGACACCTAGTTTTCAAACACTGCCATTGATAATTTTAAACATGTATAACTCATGACAGAGTAAAAACGTCCAAGTGTTTTCAAAATGTTTTCAACTATTTTTCATTAAATTAAAGTGATTAAGTTTTTGCAGACTTACGGGGTGATTACTACTGGTATGTGGAATTTTGTATACAATACTTATTTATATCGTTACTTATCGGACAAAGAGTTAGCCAATAAGTAATATGACCACAATAATGGATACGGTCGAGTGACAAATAACTTTCGATAATTTGTATGCATGCTAATGTAAAAACATCTTAATAGTGTACTGTAAAAATGTGTCATTTTCAAATTAATGTACTCACTAGTATTTTTTACTGACCAAATATTTTTAAATTTGTTTCAGGTTACTTGTTGTGAAAGAAACGGGAAAAGTGTCAATGGATACCTCAGCATAAATAAGTGGCTAATCACCAAAATAAAAATATATGTTCTTTTTGTTAGTTAAGGGTTTATATCTATATAACTTATGTTTGTGTAAATTTGAGTTTTATCCCAGGCATGTGTATGGTTTATGAGAATCGGATAATAGCAGGGCGGACGGGTTAAATATTTTCTTCGGTTATAGCTCTAGTGCGCATGGTACAAGTAGTGGTAGGTGGATCAGGTTGGATATTGATGGTTTGGACAGTGTTGAATGGGGATGCCCCGAGGGTTTCTTGAATTAATTTGAGAATTAGGATAGGATGGCAATGGTTGGGTTGTGTGGGCTGAAATTGATCTATGGAGATGTTCTAGTAGTTTGGGCCATAATGTGTTTCACTGGGTTGGGGAGATGGGACTATGAATTAGGCCGGGAGAATGGGATGAAGACATGGTTATCTGTGGTGAGCTTTGATTTGCCAGTGGCAAAGGTATGTGTGTATTACCATTAGGTGAGTGGGTTGGTCCATAGTTGATCGGGCTTGGTTAAGAGGAGAAATGGGGGATGGATCAACTTGTGTACAAAGATGTGGGTGGGGAGGGGATGAGAGGAATTCATTGGAGGGTGGGGGCGGAATAGGATGGGTTGGAGCCTTTTGCCCAAAATATGGTTCCGTCAAAGATGACATGCCGGGAAATAATTATTATGATTTGTGTGAAATTTTATGCACTTGTACTCACAATGATTTAGTGGGTAGCCAAGAAAGACATAGGCTGAGGTGAACAAGTTTACAAGTTGGGGTGGACGAGTGATGAGGGTAGCAAAGTGATCAAAAACTCGCAAATGATTATATATTGGATGTCGATGACATAAGAGATTCAATATTTTCTGCTTGATCCTTTCTTTCTCATTAGGCATCAATATCCTTTCTTTCTATATTGAGATAAAGATCTAAACAATAAATGCTATACACATTGAAATAAATATATTCTACATATAAGTCTATTACAAACAACATCCTTTTTCTATCTCTAAACTTTTACATCGTTTCAATTGTATTATATGCACGTTGTCTCGTAAGCTAATGATTCTAACATAAATAAACACGTAGATTGATATCATTCATTCTAAAAAAAGATATATTACATAAAATGCACGGTCTTTAAACAAATAAGAACATTAGATAACATAAGTCATTCATAGAACATCAGTTTCAGAATACAAATACATAAGGTTGCATCAGTCCTTTCAACGTCTTCAAGGTAGCAACGCAAATTTAGTTACTTCATTCCTGCAAGATCGAAACCCTAAAACAGAAAACATATCATCATTCATGAAGGATCGTTCAAAAAACTCTTGTTATCTTCAGAGAAATATGAATTCCATTTGATTCTTATATAATAAGAAAGACACAACTATGTATTTAACTTAAATAAGATTAATATTTAGACTTATCCATACACAACTTTTGTTTCTTTACTCACTTGGCAATACTTTTCTAAAACGAGAAACATTCTACTTTTAAGTGATCTAATTAACACGTATGACGGTATGAGTTCAGGTAAAGGCTCTACTAAATATTGGGTGGCTCAGGTCAAATCCTTTATGAAATGGGTGGAGTAGCAGAAACTATCGCCAGAAGGTCTATTTCAACAGCAACATCCAAAATGACTATATGAGATCAATTCATCATTTCAGGATAAAAAAGAAATAAGTGATAAGAAGAGGTGTGTAGGGATTTTTTGAGCAAAATTTTATTTCATTTTTGTTTTGAACGTTGTATGGTGAAAAATAGATAATTAAATAAATGATATGATTCAATCGCATACCCTTTTGAATGTCTTTTGAATGTAGCAAATAACAACGGGCTAATGTGAATTTGAATTACATCAGCTAGCAATCGAGGATATGCACATATTAAGAAAAATGATATAGTTTATGAGACAATATATTTAAGTAACTTAAATTGAGAAATATACTTTTAGTTACAAACAATTCTGTATTCTTAACCAACAACTGCTGAAGAAAACTTACAGTGTTGATGCTCCCTGACATGGATCCATTTGGTATATGCCCAGCCCACTGTTGCAAACATTGGAAGACGAATTAACAAAACCCAAGTTTACAAATAAAGAAAAAAAATCTATATATACACATACAAATATTATATATAGGGACTTATAATTTTCAAATCAGTATTAACGAAACCAATAAAATCAAGCTAAAAACAATATAAAATTTGTAATTACATTTTTCGCAGCAGTGCTGAAAGCTTCTCGGTGAGGTATTTGCGGATTTGAAGCCTTGATGCGTTGTATCTCCTCTCTATATTAAAATTTCACACAAAAGAGCATATTATTAACAACGAAAATGCGAAAAATTTCGAAAAAGTCAAGAGCTGTTGGTAGTTTGGCTGTTAACTCACTTCATGAATTGATTATAAGCAGATGGAAGCCTGTGTTTCTTCTCAGGTGCTGTATAGCCACGAAAAAAAAAAGTGAATTTTGTAAAAATAGTTGTAATTTTTTATATTTATACTTCAAAAATAATTATACTGAAGAAGAACTGATGAGTACGTTTGACAACGAACGGAGCTTTTGGTGATGTGGGTTCATTTGATGTGGATGATGAAGATGATGAAGATTGAGTACCCCTTTTAAAATCACTCGAGAAACCAGCCTGTTTGCAGGTTTAAGACAAAACATTCTTAAAAAACATCCTTAATTCCAAGATTATATGTCGGAATAAATACTAATCTTAGGTGATTAAATTGAAGTGTTTTTTGTTTCTATTTCATAGTAAATTAAGCACAAAATATATTTTATAGAAATTATTTACGAGAAACAAACCTGAAAAGGTCGAAGGGAGGGATGATCAGGATGAGAAGCCCTAATGGTCAGAAATGATAAATTGCTACAATGTCCACATTTCACAGTCACTGTATCCAAAAGCCTCTTGCATGGTATCCCTACCTATATATATATTAATGAACACAAAAAAAAAATCAGATTATTCACACATAAAGCATCAATATCTATGTATACATACAAGGATATGATGTATGTGCCCTATTAAAACAATTGTCTTGTATTCATTCAAAAACAAAGTTGGATCACATAAATATATACCGCTAGAAGGGTACTGCAGAAGTTGCAACGAACATAACAAAGGTGTTGATCCGAAGGTGTTTGATCGGCTGGTTGATCCATATTTGCTACCCTCTCGGCTTGCACTTCAAAGTTCATGATCACACGAATGAAAACCGTGACCGTTGAATCAGTGGTTCACAAACTATAGGTTTTATATTAATCAGTGGATGATTATATGTAGATAAATATAGAGAGAGGATTGCATATATGAAAAGGGTCCATTAGGGTTTGATAGGGAGGGAAATATATAGGAGTAAATGTAGGGTTAGTGTCGGTTACCAGCCGGATCTACACGGAATATCTCGTTCTAAGGTGCGGAATCCCTACGTAAGACGTTACGAGCGTAGAAGACGATACACGTTAACACGATCAAACACAAGTTACAATAAACAAAGACACGTTGTATTGCAACTGGAAACACGTGATTCACTGATCACCGATTACACAAAATGAATAACTCGTAAAAACTAAAACTTTAAAACTCTGTCGTAACCTAGGCTATTTAAGAGTCGACAACTTCGCCTAACATGTTTAGGCGAAGTTGTCCCTAACTTCGCTTATTCCACAAGTTCGCCTATATTAGCAAACTTGTGAGCTAACTTCGCTTAATACAAAATACAAATCCAACTAACTCGATTACAGACACTAGACACTGAACTACTGACATCATGTACCAACAGACTCCCCCTTGGCAGTAGCTTCATATCTCTATCTTCAAACACGTGTCTTGTAATCTTCAACAATCTTGTATCTTTCATCTTCAAGCATGAACTCCTTCTCGTACACAAACCGAAACAACTCTTTGATATTTCTTCGCTTCTTCTTTCCAAGCAGGAATATAAAATATTTTCTTCTTGTTCAGCACCTGCAGATCAGCTTGAGACAAATTCACCAAGTTCATTGGATCATACACTCTCAGCAGCTCTTGTTCATCTTCATTCTCCATTACTGCTTCAGCTGTTTCACAATCCACATACCACCACTTCAGATCTTTGAGCACATCATTGGGCATTTGTTTCATCGGCACTTCTTTTAAACACCGGATCGGCTTATACTTCATGATCATCCAAGGCTTGACATCTGCTCTCATCCCTCTATCTTTATCTTCAATAAGTTTTCCTTTATGTGGTTTCAACAGCTCGAACTTTTTCTCTTTTATACTTTCCTTCCAAACAATCTTTCCAATGACCCTAGCCAGGTTATCATCACTCCTGTTTATCAACCCCAACCTGGCTAAGTCCTTCACTTCACACTCAGGCAACGTATTCAACGATCTCAACAGTCTCTTTAAGTACTGAACCCCATCATACCTTTTAATCACAAAGAGCCTCAACTGCTCATCATATAACCAGCATATAATCCCCTTTTTCGATTCAGCATAACCCCTGATGTTGTAACTTTTCATGAACATAGTAGGGACCGCCGGTTTCTTAGTCTTAACGAACCACCGAGCGTAGCCTTCTTTCCATCTTGGCTGCTCCTCCCATTCCGTCTCATCGCTTCCCATATCTTGACCCATATCTGCCTTATCAACTTCCGGAATCTCGTGCTCAACGTTCTCCTCCACAATCTCTCCTTCTTCAATCTCACTATCAATGACAATCTCAGCCCCTATCTTCTCTATCTCCTCCATCGGTAACACATCCTCATCACCTATATCATCATCTAACACCTCCTCAGCATCCACAACCACCACATCATCACCCCCTGAACCGCCAGCTGCACTCGTTGACACCCCCTGAGATGTGGAAGTCCCAAGGGCTTGTTCAGTTCTTGGCAACTCTCCACCTGCACCTTTCGATGCATTAGGATCATCGTCTCGATCATTACGCTTCTTCGTCCTCAGCTCATCACCCTTACAGCCCGTCTCCCCCTGAGATGCCAAGAACTGTTTCAAAGCATCAATTATTTTTCCATGTTCGATCAGCAGGGACGACTGTATCTGATTCTCTGTAACGAGGCGCTGAATAGCATGAGTCTGGATAAGATTTACCCTTGATTGTTCTGCCACGACCCTTTCTAGTGCTGCTATTCGTTCCGAGTAGGATAAGGTTGCATCGAAATCAAACCTCAGATGTGATATATCTTGAGTGTACTGAGGAGGGATCTCCAATGTAACCGGGACCTCAGAAGTAGGTGTAAACGTAACCTCAGGTGGTATCGTAACTGACAATCCTGCAGTAGCTACAACTGTCGACCCAATAAATCTTGCCACGACCTCCGTTGGAGTAAAAGTTGGAGGTGGCAAAGATACACTCTCCGGAGTCGAGAGTTGGAATGTAGTGGGTGGGATGCCGAAGGAAGATGAGGTAGTCACCACGGGAACATCCGTGGCGATTGGCCCTGTAACTTGCAATGGTGTAGGGACTATAGTCATACCAGACAGTGCGGGTGGAGTGAAACGAACCACCCTTGAGCTCTCACCAGCTCCCGAACCTGCACCTGCCCGTTCCCTTCTCGATCTATGGACCAACTGATGTAAATCTTCCTCAAAATCCGACTCACTGTCATCATTGTCTCTCTTCCTCTTCCCATGAATCCTTTCTTGTGTAACCAAAATCCGTCTAGCTTCAGCCACATCATCATCTGAAGAATCAGAATCAGCCTTAGTCGTAGCTGCCCTAGCAACATCCACACTAGTAACCCGGGCTACCGAGACCTGTACCTCTTCCTCAGGGTCAACACGCTCCATATCAAAAAATCCTTGACCGCCAAACGCAGCTTCAAGGTCTACATTTTTCTCCGGTGCCACAACAGGAGCAGCAGGTAAAGCTTGTTGTACCTCAGGTGGTGGTTGAGGTGCTCCAGCCTGTTGTGGTTGAGGATCCCGAAACTCCTCCCCACGAGCTGGAACATACTCTGGGTTGATCAAGTACCCGAATAATGGAGTATGTCGAGGACAGAGCTCAGGTTTGCTTCTTGCACTCGATGATCTGCACTGAGCGAAGATCCTCTTGCTGACACTTTCCACATTTCTAATTGGGCGGCGCTGAGGTAACGTGGGAGCGACGTGATTCAAGATCATTTGTAGGAATCCTGGATACATCAGAAATCTCTCACGCGCCACCGCTCGTCTTTGACGATCTATCACGTAAAATACCACTGACTAAAGCTGTAACGCTTATTCTAAGTCAGTGCAGTCATCGCCGACTGCATGGTCGCACCCATTCCATCTGTACCAGCCTTTCTCCCTGACATGCACACGATCATCACGTGCATAAGAAATCGCCATTGGTCTAACAAGAATCCCTTTCGTCTTTATCTCCCAATGGACCAGAATATCCCATCCTCAGAAAAGCACCATCTCTGAATGGAGCCACAAAGTCTGTAGGATCGTCTCTCGTTTCATCCCCAAACTGTAAAGCCGCCCTAATCTGTTCAGACGAGAACTGTACAATCTGATTGTTAACCGTTGCACGCATAACCGGGGGCTCCACTCGACAGTCATATTCCACTGTCTGCCAGAAATATTCTATGTTTGGCAATGAGAGAGGCAGTGTTGTAGTAATAGCGTGGAAGATACGCGAGCGGAGTAGAAATGTGATGATCTAGCGGAAATCATCAACACCGCTCGCATCCGGGTCCAATGTGATGTACATGTTATGCCCCGGGAAAAACTGTCGATGGTTATCTCCACCTTCATCACCACCTGCACCACCTGCTCCAGCTACAGCTGCCATTTCTGCAACACAAACAGTCTAAGTTAGAGAAACGTCAAGGCAAATCACAAGTTCGCCTGTTACCATGAGCGAAGTTATGATTTATTCTGTATAGATGAAGTTAGAGGTGGGGCGAAGTTGGGAACAACTTCGCCTCAACTTGAACTTCGCGTAATAAATGTAATATAAAAAGGGCAAGGCGAAGTTAATGATAACTTCGCCTAACCACAACTTCGCCTCATATACTGTTACATAATTAATTATCAGGCGAAGTTAAACCTCAGGCGAAGTTAAGGATAACTTCGCCTAAACTGTAAGTTCGCCTGAATATGAATCGGCAACAGTTAGATGTTAAATACGAAGTGATTTCGGTCAATTTGGAGATTGCGACTCTCGTAAAACATGTTTTTAAGACGATCTAGATGATCAAGTTGATTACGACCACGTAATAACAGGTTTGAAAATCGGGTGTTGAGGTTTCGACTAAACAGGGTCGCGAATCGGGTCGAAACGACCGTTGATTTACGTCAATGACAGTGATTATACGATATTATCGACACTACACACCTATAACTAGGATTAGAAACTGAAAATGAAAACACAGATTGATCGAGATATCTTCGCTTAGGGCTACTGGGATATAAGTTCGCTGGTTGTTTTGAAAAATAATAATTCGTTTGACCAAAAAAAAATATCTTTATATAGGGTCAAGATTATACAGGCGAAGTTATGGATAACTTCGCCTATTGCAGGCGAAGTTATGGATAACTTCGCTGATATGAAAATTTACATAACAAACCCCTATAATTTGAACAATTTGCAATTAAGTTTTAAAACATCCTTTAAAGAGTTAAATGATACGATCAAGACCAAGTAACCAGGTATAAAATCATACAACTACATAAGTAGAATAAAATTTTAAAAATAAAGTACACGGGATCAAATTTCAGTCTCGACAGAGACTACCATGTTTTAGAAAAGATCCGAACAGGAATCATACTAATTAAGTGACTGTCACACAGATCCATGTTCAGCTGTATTATGACATAAAGAAACAGGTTGTAAGCAGGTAAATAACTTATAATGGTTTTCATTGCTTCTGTGTTACGGGTTAGGTTCAATTAAGCTCAAAACTTAAATGGGCAACACCTCAGAGATTGTGATGTCTCCTATCTATTCTCAAAGCGTATTTGGCTTTCCCCAAGTCACCCCGAGTTGACCTCGACCCGTAGTGTCTGATTAAATAGTAAGTACTCTTCGATCTTTAGACTCTTCTTCCCGTTCTCTTTCTCACATCTTGATTGAGAAGTATTAACCTTATAAGCTCTAGACTGTCTCAGTAACATTTTTTTTTTAAGTATTTACACAGTTTCAGAGTCGTAAACAACTGCAAGTCCCGAATCTGGATCACTGCAGTTTCTTGACACGCTATCTTCACGGGAATCCGAACACTCACGGGCTCGTGTATGACTGGGTAATCGCTTTTCTGCCTATCATTCGGAATGATATATATGGAGACATGCACAACTCTTAAGGAGTTTCCACGTAAAATCGAGGAGATTTAGTTAGTATCACTTCTACTTTTACGCACCATAAAAAGCCACCATGACATACAATGACTGTTCTAAAGTCTTTTAGGCCTAATAACTTCACTAGTTAAGCACACAGAATCAGTATATCTATCACTTTCCAAGGTTGGATCAATTTTCTGTTAAACATAGTAAAGGAACTTCTTACGAAGTAGTAGACTTGAAAAATAATTTCATCTCCCAAAAAAAATTTATAACTTCTATCGCCCCGATCAAGTCGAAGTCTTCAGGTAAACGGCTATCCTGAAGATCCAATGGATCAACTGGACCGACCACATACGAGTATGTGTCCTTCTAACTAAGTATGAACGACTAATTTTCAGCGAAAGAATAAAAACACATCATAAACCGCCCCCGTCACTTTCAGTCATCTGTTTAATGGCTATCCTCATATTCTACAAGTAGAAATGAGGACCAAACATATCCGAAGATATGTCCTTCAAACTGAAGCAACCGACATAATTCTAAGCGATAGTGACGTTTTTTTTTTTTTTTTTTTTTTTACAAATACTCAAAAACGAAAAACACGGTTACTCGGGATTGATCATCCCATTTAACTCAACAAGGTTTTGAAAACGAGTATTGTCAAACGCTTTAGTAAACAAATCAGCGAAATTATCTAACGAATCAACCTTTTCGAGCACAATCAATTTCTTCTCAGCACAATCCCGTATAAAATGATGACGGATGTCAATGTGTTTAGTTTTGCTATGCTTTACGGGATTGTTAGTTACTGAGATAGCAGCAGTGTTATCTATGCAAATAGGAGTATGAGTGAAATTCAGACCATAATCGCGCAATTGCTGTTGTATCCAAAGAACCTGGGAGCAGCAGTTCGATGCTGCCATGTATTCTGCTTCACAGGTAGAAATGGCGACTGAGGTCTGCTTCTTGCACTTCCATGACACTAATCTGCCTCCAAGAAACTGACATCCACCTGTTGTTGACTTCCGATTCTGATTGCTTTTGACAGAAGACACGATTCTTCTGTTGCCATCTCAGTCGACCTCATGTCCATAACATACGTATTCTTTTCCCTTGGAGCCTTCATTACTATCCAATCCTCTGGTATCTTGAAACCAGGACACAGTACGATCACTTCATTCTTGGTAAAGTGCACAGTGTAATCTTTGTCACAGATCTGCGATACACTCAGGAGATTATGCTTTAGTTCTTCAACGAAATTCACCTTCTCTAACTTCATTTTGCCATTAGTCACTGTCCCAATTCCAGTAATCCTTCCACCACTCTCTCCAGCAAAACTAACTCTTCCTCCCTGAACAGGTTTCCACTCGTGTAACAAATTCTTGTTACCCGTCATGTACCGGGAACAGCCGCTATCCACAACCCATAGATTGTTTGCAGCCCTGTTCAACTGTTCCTGCACGATCAAAGCAAAGGATTAAAATCTGGGGACCCAAGACCTATTGGTCTTGGGTCGATTAAATCTGTTAAAATGCATCCCGTACTTTGGCTGTCCAAAGTTAGTATTAGTATGATTTCTGTAAGTCCTAAAAGGATACCTTCTTGTAGATTGACTATGAGGCCATCCAAACCTTCGTGAATTAAATGAATTATTACTAATGGTTTGGTTGTTAACAGGGAAAAACTGAGATCGATTTCTTTGAAAACCTGGATTAGTCCAATATCTGAACTTTGATGAATTTTCATTTTTACAATTATAGTAATTACCGTTAGTTCTATTCTCAGTTTTCGAAGGCCTCATACCTCTGAATCTCTGCTTCAGAAGGCAATCAGCAATCAGGTGTCCTATTTGATTGCATCTGAAACAACTCCTGTGTTCAACTTTCGTATCAATAGTTGTTTTAGATGTTGAGGCTGCATTACTGCCCGTTTGTCTAACATATGGTGGGACATACGGGTTTAGTGGAGAATTCTTTTCAGTTGGTTTATGTTCCTCTCCACGTTTTGGTAACACTTCCTCTTCTTGTCTCACTCGACTCGGATGACTTGTTCGAATTTGATGAGACAGGACTAGGAACAGAAATCTTAACATTAGAAACAGGCTTACTCGTTTCGCCTTTACTAACTTCTGGATCTTTAATCGTAACCTTAACCGGAACTGTCTGGCCAATTTCAACATCAACGGATTTCTGATTACTAGGATCATAAGGGTAGTTATGATTATAAGGTGGTGGAACTTCATTATATCCAATTCCTCCCCTTTTAACTGGGGAACGTTGATCACTTACAAGGTGATCAAGTATAGCAGAGGAATTTCTAAATTGCTCAAGCTTTCTGTTAAGTTCCACCACTTTCACCTGGTGATCAGCTATCTGTTTATCCCTTTCAGCTATTAGTTTGGTTTTCTCTTCTAACACTTCATAGCTAAGATCAATTACTTGTATTTTTTTAGTAGACTGGCTTTAAGACTTCTGATATCTTTCTCACTAGCTTTTATTTTTACCTTGTAACTATTTTCTCTAGCTTTAGTGTAATGATGATCTTCTTTTAGGGGGTGTTTGGTACAGAGAATGGAAAAGGAGAGAAAATAGAAATGGAAATGGAATTGTAGAGAAAGAGAATTGGTATGGAGAATGAGAATCATTTCTCTTGTTTGGTACACGAGAAAATAAACAGAGAACTCTTCCATACCCAACCCCACCTCCACCCAACCTGACACCACTCACCACCGCAGCCCCATCACCACAGCCCCACCACCACAGCACCACCACCACAGCCCCACCACCACCACCAGCCCTACACCACCAGCACCACCACCACAGCCCTTTCATCAACCACAGCCCACCACCACCGGCTGCCGCCACCAAATCCCCTTCTTCAACCACAGTACACAAGAAATTAAAAAGATTCAAATTTTTGGAACATAAGATATAGAAAAAGGAGGCTCAGATCTGTCATCACTGCCTCTTTGGAGATTTTGTGGTGGTGGTTGTGGTGGCGATGATGATGATGATGATAATCAGAAGCCACCTGCGACCACCGCCGATTTCCACCACCACTGTCACCCACCTGCGACCACAATCACCAGACCATCTGAAAACCCTAACCTACCACGAACCACCACTTGAAACCCTAATCTCCGTTCACCCGTACCACCTGCAACCTACAACCAGTTACCATCTCTGTGTTCACCACTGCGAACGGCGGAGACGGGGTGGTGGTTGCAGACTTGGAGACGAGGTGGCGGCCGGAGACGAGGTGGTGGCCGGAGACGGGGTGGTGGCCGGAGACGAGGTGGTGGTCGGAGACGAGGTGGTGGCCGGAGACGAGGTGGTGACATGCTATGAGGAGGCTGCTGAGAAATGGATTTCTCTTTGTTTTAAAGAGAAATGGAATTCTCTAGTTTTAGAGAAATAGAAAGAGAAATAGAAATGAAAAGTGGAAAACAAACAAAAGAAATATTTCTAATTCCATTTCTCCCCAATCAAATCTCTCTACCAAACACCCCCTTAATGTTTTAAATTGAGCATCTAAACTAACAAACTGATCAGTTATTGTTTTCAATTGTTCAGACATATTTTCACATTTCGTACAAGGGAGTTTAGTACTTACCTCGGAGAGCTGATCTGTCACTTCTGCCATGTAAGCTTGATTTTCTCCAGTTAGTTTCTCACTTCCTGCAGTTTCGATGTTCGCCAAATTGGCATGTTCGAACACTTCCTCAACATGCAGATTCCAATTGTATTCCCCGTTCTGTCTGGATATCATCGCCCTATTCTCACTACTTCCACCACTCTGTTGTGTAGACCTGTTCTGACTACGTTCAACTCTGTCATTTGTGCATTCTTTAGCAAAGTGGCCATTCTGTTGACAGTTGTAACACCGAACCTTTGACTTATCAAAACCTGGTCTTTCACCAACAAACTTTCTACCAGCCTTCTTCATAAACCTTTTAACCCTTCTTACAGTCATCGCCATCTGCCACTGCAGATCCATCTCTTCCAGATCATCAGCATCGATCTGATCATAGTCTTCGTCTAAAGTTGCAGGATCAACAATCTTGCCTTTAATGTAACTTTCATACGAAGCAATGAAAGATGCATAGAGAGCAAACTGTTGTTCAGCAGATTTAACACTCTTGGGCATCTGAGAGTAGTTGTTGTTCGAAACACTTGAAGAGAAACTACCCTTGGTTGCTTGAGGTTTAAAAGCATTTGTAACACCAGCTACAAAACACACATCACCATCCATGTTGAGAGTTACATGACCTTCATGTGTTGAGTTAGCGCCCGAGTCTCCCTTAGAGTAGTACGCAGATGATTCTGACTTCGAACTTGAACTTGAATTAACTTTCGCACCATACATTCCCGGATCCTGAACCTGATCAGTTGGTGTCTCTTTTCGAACCATGTTAAGTTCAAAAGTTCGTAGTTTGTTACTGCTGTTTCCAAGTCATAGTCGGCAAACTCTTTGTCTTCTCTCATCAAGACAGTGTACATCTCCCATTTCGGAGGGAGAGCATCAAGGAGTTTTTCCATGATCTCCTCTTCTTTGTAAGCAATGGAATAATTGCTGAGTTCGGTCATCAGGTGATAATATCTCGTGATGATATCATCAAGTGATTCATTCTTCAAATACTTGAACACCGAGAATTGGGTTTTGAATAGTTTAATCTTGGATGCACGAATCCCCACATTACCTTCAAATCGGTTTTCAAGTGCTTCCCATAGCTCTCTAGCGGTTTTATACTTCCTGAAGGTGTGAAGAATCTCTTGTGGAAGAGCCATTGTAATCGCAGCATGAGCTTTGCTTTCAGCCTCATACATCTTCTTTTCTTCCTCATCCATCTTGTTGTATTTCTTAATCTGTTCACGACCCTCATACAAAGTAGTTGGTGGAATGTATCCGTCTGGAATGCACACCCACATCTTAGCATCTTGGTATTTAACATACTGCTCAAACCGATCTTTCCAAGCCACAAAATCGGTACCCTTAAGCATTTTCGGTGCCTTAGTAGCTGAACCTGCTTCCACTTCCATCTTCACCAGTTCCGTAATATTTATCGAAGTCATCTTTTACGAAACGAAAACACAAAGAAACCCGAAAAATAAAAATTTTATCCTTAACAGTACTGTAGGCGAAGTTGTGGATAACTTCGCTTAAGTCTTAACTTCGCTTGAATTCATAACTTCGCTCTCCTTTTTAAATTCGCCTGATTTTGCGAAGTTGTGGATAACTTCGCTTGAGATAAGCGAACTTGTGAGGTAGGCGAAGTTGTGGATAACTTCGCTTAACCTTATATCTTCGCCTAAACCCTACAAACAGTAGCGGCAACTTCGCCTGATGAACACGATGATTTTGCAGGTTTGATTTTGACGTTTTGCGAGGTATGCGAAGGTGTAATGGGTTGTTTTTGATGGTGGAAGGTGAGTAGGACACAAAAACTCGGTAAACTCGTCCCGCGAATAGTCGAACGGAACGATTTCTACACCCGTGTGATAATCCCGAACCACACAATCACGAGCAAAAGCTCTGATACCAATTGTCGGTTCCCAGCCGGATCTACACGGAACATCTCGTTCTACGTTGGTGCGGAATCCCTACGTAAGACGTTACGAGCGTAGAAGACGATACACGTTAACACGATCAAACACACGTTACAATAAACAAAGACACGTTGTATTGCAACTGGAAACACGTGATTCACAGATCACCGATTACACAAACTGAATAACTCGTAAAACTAAAACTTTAAAACTCTGCCGTAACCTAGGCTATTTAACAGTCGACAACTTCGCCTAACATGTTTAGGCGATGTTGTCCCTAACTTCGCTTATTCCACAAGTTCGCCTATATCAGCGAACTTGTGAGCTAACTTCGCTTAATACAAAATACAAATCCAACTAACTCGATTACAGACACTATACACTGAACTACTGACATCATGTACCAACAGTTAGGGAAGCTAGTTGGTGCATAAAAAAGGATAAATTTAGGGTTCCTTCAAATGATATCAATAGTACATCCCACTTCTAGCTTCTAAACGATTCATTTTTGCTCCACCCCTCTCAAGTTACTTGTGCGTTTTTTGAATTGTTATATATCTGAAAACATCAGTTTGAGTTCCTCTATGTGAAAATTTTGATTATAGTTATTATATTTCTTTATATATCTGAAAACATCACATTTTACGCATGCTCTGAGAACTAAGTTTTATTGATTGATTTATCATCATGTTCTAAATAAATAAAAGAATTTGAAAAACAATCCACATTTCTAAATATTTAATAGTAAATTAAAGAGTAATGAGGTGTTTGGAATTACTCATTTTATCCCCTTATAACTTATAAGTTGTAAGGTATTTAAAAAGTTAAAAACTATTTGTAGATAAGTTATAATTACAACTTTTTTGGGTAAAGGGTTTTACCCGGTTAAATTCATTCCACACAACCAACAAAGAACAAGTAATATGACAAAGTGCCATATTAGTTCTCATGTATGACAAAACAAAACCAAAACCACCAAACAAAGGTAAACACTGCTAAAGCCTAGACAAGAACCAAAGAAACAAACATAACAAAAATAGATCAACCATTATCATCAATGGTGTGAAACTCCCCTCGGAAAGTGCCAATCTTCGAGAACCCGATTGACCCGATCAGAATTCTTGAACTTTAGAGTCATAAGCTTTAGGCGAGTACCATTAATGATTTCATCAGCAACAATCTTTGAAGTCTTCAAAGAGTTCCTGAAAAGCCGGTTATTTCGTTCCTTCCAAATTACGTAAACCGATGCCCCAAGTAACAGCTGATTAATAACATTATCAATAGAGTTGGACATTCCAAATTGAGACACATATTAAAGAATATTCGCCCAACCATTCATGCACCCCTGAAACTTACCTTTCAATTTGACAATACTCCAAACCTCAGAAGAGAACTTACACTCAAAGAAAAGATGATTACGAGAATCCGGCTCTCCATTACATAAAAGGCAGCAATACAGGTTATGATTTGGATACCCACCAATATTCCACCCCATTATACGATTCTGCGTGCTCAATCTATCATGAAGCACAATCCACAACATAAAGGAGTGTTTTGGTACACATTGAGAGAACCAAACAACATGCATCCAAGAAACCTTATCAGCCGGGATTCGAAGAAGTTGCCATATTCCTGAAGCCGAGAAATTCATTGAAGTCCCATTCTCATCCCTTACCACGATCTTGTCCCTCTTTTCCGGATAAATACTCACCCCCTTTAAGTTCGAAAGAATAGGGAATCTCGAAATCCAATCAGGCGGCCAGCCCCAGTTATTATGATGAACAACATCACTGACACAGGTTTTTAAAGTCAAACCAGCCCCATGTATAGCTCTCGGGTTAATATAATCACTTAAAGGACATAAATCATCCCATTTATCATACCAAACTGAAGTAGATCTCCCATTACCGATTTCATGCCATATAAAATGTCTAATACGGGGACGAAACTGAAGAATTTTCCTCCACCCCCAAGTACAAGAGTTTGGAATCTGCAAGCTCCAAAAATTTCACCCCTTCATTTTATACACATGCATCCATTTAACCCATAACGAATTACGATCATTGATTAAACTCCAAATATGATAAACCAGAAGAGAGTTATTGACATCCCGGATACGCCGGATACCCAAACCACCTTCACTTTTCGGCTGACAAACAACATCCCAAGAAACTTTATGCTTTCCCTTTTTGTGTCCAAAGTCCCAAAGGAAATTTTTAATCCGTTTATCAAGATCAGCGATAAGTCTAGAAGGAAGAGAGAAAACAGCAGACCAGTAAATATATAAGGACGACAGAACAGACCTGACCAGCTGAAGTTTACCCGCAAAAGATAAAGTTTTATTCTTCCAATCTCCAATCTGATTATCCAAACGATCCAGCAACCTCTTACAATCACGGTAATTTAGCCTCGTAGAAATAAAAGGAACTCCCAAGTATTTAACCGGGAGCCTACCTTCAACGAAGGGCATAAAATTCAAAATCCCACTTTTAACGCGATCCGAAACATTACAGAAAAACGCGGTACTTTTCGGGACACTAGGAGTAAGCCCGGACATATCTTTGAAATCATTCAGAGCCCCCATAATAGTTTTAGCAGAATCCACATCGCCTCGAGCAAACAGGAACAAATCATCCGCAAAGCAAATATTGATAATATTTAATTTTTCACAATGACGATGAAAACGAAACGAGCGTTCAATACGAACCTTCCGATGCAGAATTAAAGTGAGGACTTGCATAACCAGCGTGAAAATATAAGGAGACATCGGATCACCCTGTCTTAGACCTCTTTTACCACTATAGAACCCGTGTAAGTTCCCATTTATGGATATCGAAAAAGAAGAAGTGGTTATGCATTCCATTATACAATTAGTCATCCTATCGTGGAAACCATACCCATATAGAATATCACGAATGAAGTCCCAACTGACCGTATCGTAAGCTTTCTGAATATCAACTTTAAAAGCACATCTAGGCGGTCCGTTATTAGTGTGATAATTATGCATTAATTCTTGGGTCAAAAGGATGTTTTCAGAAATTCTACGCCCAGGAACAAACGCAGACTGATTGATATCAATTAACGACTCCAAACTCTTCATCATACGAACCGAGATAATCTTGGTAATGCATTTATATAAAGTGTTGCAGCACGAGATGGGACGAAAATCATTAGGAGTAAAAGTGGTGGTCACTTTGGGAATAAGGGCAATAATAGTGTGGTTAACCTGTTTAAGGAGACTTCCTTTTCTGAAAAATTCATGAACCGCCAAACAAACATCTTTCCCAACAATATCCCAAGAACTTTTAAAGAAGGCCGAAGAAAAACCATCAGGCCCCGGCGCTTTGGTATTCCCAATAGAGAAAAAAGCTTCCTTGATTTCCAAATCGGATATAGGTCTAAACATCAGCTCCGCCTGAGAGGCCGAGAGCTTAGTAGTAAAAATCTGATTATCTGGTTTTTTCAATGGTTGCATATCCGAACCAAAAATGTTCATAAAATGATTAACAAACACCGAAGGAACATCCGATCCCTCATATAATTGGCCCTGACCATCACTTATAGTATCAATACGACATCTATGGTTTCGCATTTTCAAGGAATTGTGAAAATAAGCAGTGTTAGAATCAACAAGCTTTAACCAATCGACTTTAGCCTTTTGTTTTAGGAATTCTTCCTCATCTTTAGTTGCCTCATGATAAGTCTTAAGATAACTACTCTGCTCCCGAATCAACTCCAAATTAGTAGGGTCAATGTCAAGACGGGTTTGACAATCATCAAGAAGGGTTCTTAGATCATTAGCTTTCTTGTGGAGATTGCCTTGTCGATGCAACAAAGAACGGATTGGATGTTTTAAGTTTGGGAGTTTCTTTACCACGCGAAACATGTAATAACCATTCACCTCAATTTTCCAGCCGTTAGCAATAATATCATTATAACCCGGTTTACCAATTAAGAAATTAGGAAATTTAAACGGTTTAGGCTTACCTTTAATAAGATAGGGGAATTTCAATAAACATGGAGAGTGGTCTGAAATCCGGTATGGAAGGAACACCGTTGTTGAATCATTAAAAATATCCATGAATTTAGAGTTTCCCATCACCCTATCAAGCTTTTTGAAAAGACCCATACCCGTTCTCGGTTTATTGTTCCAAGTGAATTGGAGCCCGACCCCATTTATATCCTCAACTTCAATGTTCTTAACACAAGCGCGAAAATCAAGCATCCCAGTGGATATTTTGGAAGAACCATGTAATCTGTCTTCCAAATTAAGAGCACAATTAAAGTCTCCAAGTAAAGCCCAAGGTTTACCATGAGTGAATTGTTTATGAACTGCAAGATTATGCCATAACTCCCTTCTTTTCAAATAACAATTTTCAGCATACACGAAAGAACAATACATCGCCCTATTATCCAACTTAAACTTTAACTGAATGTGAAGAACCTGGTTCGAATAATCAATAACCATTAGATCAACCAGATCCGTATTCCACCCCACAATAATCCGAGTACCTTTATCACAAACACTACCATTGCTAGTCCAATCCCAAGTGTTACAAATCTTCTTACAAACATCAAAAACAGAATTTAATTGTACGTGAGACTCAAGAATAGCACACACCTGAATACTATTATCTTGGATTACCTTACGAACCACTTTTTGTTTAAGAGGGCGGTTCAACCCTCTTATATTCCATGTAGCAATAGTACCCATTAAACACCCAATTCACCGGGTGTGCTTGCCCCCTCAGAATCAATATCTGCTTTCATACTGTTAGCCACATCCGTAAAAAGCTTCTCCACATCATCCTCATCTTCATCACTTTCTGGTTCATCCACCAAATTACCAAACCGGTTACTCGTTTGGACATAATGCTTTTCCTTTGACTCAACCCCCACAGCCATAGAAGTTGTAGGTTTACCCACGGGATGATTAGTGTCTTGGCTTTTAGAGGATGGTTTATTTACAGGTTGTGTCACAGCAGGTTTAGCTACCGGTCGATAGATAAGATTATGTTTCTTGACTTGCGTAATAACTTTTTTCTTTCCCTTCACCCTCTAGAAACCATCATCATTAGTGACTTTCATTGGTTCTTCATTTAACTTTTTATGATGAACATGTTTCGGGCATTGAGTGTTCGAATGGCCAAACACTTCACATAAGGAACATCTGGGAATCATATTCAATCTTAATCTCCGAGATCTTGTTTGACTCCCCCCACGTATCCGGAACAGCAACAACCAGCTTCCTTTTAATGTCCTGATTTGCATGAAGTTCAACTTGAACTCTAGCAAAACTACTTCTTCCCCACGATTCCTTACACATATTGGCAGTGTAAGAATCAACACTTATCGGATCCCCAATTCTTGAAGCGAGCAAACTTAGACCCTCCTAAGTAAAAGCACCCAGAGGAATATTCTGTAATCTGACCCAAACCGGAACAGACCGTATATCCTCCTTTTCCAAATCTGACTCCATAGTCCAAATATTAAGAATAATGGGGACATTCCTAATCATCCAAGGACCATCCTCAATCAGCTGCATCATCCCAACTTCCGTATGAAACTTGAAAAAGAAAAACCCTTTCGCATTCATCATAAGTCTCGTAAGCCCATATTTGTTCCAATTTTTCTTAGCAAAATACTCAACAACCGGAAAAGGAAGTCTGTTACCCAAAAAATAACCAAACAAAGTATTAGTAAACCTATCGTTAACTTTCTTGACAGATTCAACCGGGATAACCACATCAACTCCTTCCATTGTTGACTCCACATTTAATTTTCTTAATGTTACCTTAGTTGTCTTGTTTTCAAGTTGGACAACACTCACATACGAAGGCTTTGAATTTTCCATATTTTTCTCCTTTCCTTCATCCCTTTGAATATTTAAAGAATCAGATCCAAAAACCATGTTATCACCCGAAACAAAGGCAGAAAAACCCCCATCTTGTTGAGTAGTTAACGAATCGTATCCAAGAGCCTTGTTATCATTCAAAGCCACGGCTGAACAACCACCAGCTTTGTTGATTACATCATTTAAAGGAACATTGAATGTTGTGTTTGCATGAAACGAAACAGACGACCTTGTAGCATTAGGGTTTCCCGAGGAACCAGTTTTCAGAATTCCCCTAAGAGGAAGAACCCCATCAATGTTGGTGACCCGATTGGTTGGAAACCCTTGCTTGATACGATAAACAAATCCATTACCACCCTTCTGCTCCATGCAAACCCTAGAACGAAAATAACACCCAAGAACAAGAACCAGAATTCCAATCAACAAATAACAACCAAGAACCAAGAACGGCTGTTTACTTCTTAAACAAATCGGCTGGCCCAAGTAGAAACCCTAATCGGCCAAGGAAACCAAGATTCATGCAGCAATAAACCAAGAAACGGGCAAGAAAACCCTAAAACGGCCAAGGCACCAAGAAAAAACGGCCAAGAAACTCTTAATCGGCCAAGAAGAACACAGATGCACAAAGATTAATGCAGCAAAAATCAAAAAACGGCCAAGAAAACCCTAATCGGAACACGGCTGCACCAAGAAGAAACCCTAATCTTGATTAACCACAAGATCCTTAATCAGTTAATAGGATTCGATCGATCTAACTAAACTATATCAATAGCCGTGATCAATAAGAAACCTACTAATCAATCAGAACCAAGGATTAGATCAAGATTGATGCAGCAAAAACCAAGAAACAGCCAAGAACCCTAATCGGTTCTCTCAACCACCAATAATTGTTATCTACCGATATATCCTATATTCTCAAATCATGAACTTTTTGATACTGAGGTTGTAGAATATTACTCTATAAGTTACAACTTTATAAGTTATAACTTATGACTTATATAAGTTTCTATAAGGAGGTTAAATATGGAATCCTAAGCACCCCATAACTTATATAATAAAACATAATAGAAGTTTAATTCTTACATTTTATAGATGTTACAAGTTCAATTTTTGCATTTAATCTTTAAATATTATTAAAGCAATACAATTGTACACATGGCATTATTCTAGGCCCTTCAAATAGGATGCTACCTTGATGCCATGTGGAATATTTACTATTTTATTATTTCTAGCCATTAAAATAAATCAATATTAAATATTTGGAGGACACGGACCCATTTTCCAATTTATATAACCCATGACCCGTAATAACCCGCTTTGTCCACAGAAAACTATACCCGGTCTATTTTTCATAATCCACAACCAATTCCACCACTCATTTTTCTCTCTAACCTCCTCACTAACATACGAACCCTAATTCCGTAGCTCATATCCAACATCAAACGTCTATAGTATTTACCAACAATTTGATTCCGTTCTACTATGATTTTCTTCACTTCCAACGTTATTGATGTCTCCAATTGATTCGATTTCATTCAATTGATCGTCATCAAATGAGATGTTATAAGGTTTTTTTTGGTCAATTAATGCTGATTATAACGGATCGGTTCCCAGCCGGATCTACACGGAATATCTCGTTCTACATAGGTGCGGAATCCATACGTAAGACGTTACGAGCGTAGAAGACGATACACGTTAACACGATCAAACACAAGTTACAATAAACAAAGACACGTTGTATTGCAACTGGAAACACGTGATTCACTGATCACCGATTACACAAACTGAATAACTCGTAAAAACTAAAACTTTAAAACTCTGTCGTAACCTAGGCTATTTAAGAGTCGACAACTTCGCCTAACATGTTTAGGCGAAGTTGTCCCTAACTTCGCTTATTCCACTAGTTCGCCTATATCAGCGAACTTGTGAGCTAACTTCGCTTAATACAAAATACAAATCCAACTAACTCGATTACAGACACTAGACACTGAACTACTGACATCATGTACCAACAGACTCCCCCTTGGCAGTAGCTTCATATCTCTATCTTCAAACACGTGTCTTGTAATCTTCAACAATCTTGTGTCTTTCATCTTCAAGCATGAACTCATTCTCGTACACAAACCGAAACAACTCTTTGATATTTCTTCGCTTCTTTTTTCCAAGCAGGAATATAAAATATTTTCTTCTCGTTCAGCACCTCCAGATCAGCTTGAGACAAATTCACCAAGTGCATTGGATCATACACTCTCAGCAGCTCTTGTTCATCTTCATTCTCCATTACTGCTTCAGCTGTTTCAAAATCCACATACCACCACTTCAGATCTTTGAGCACATCCTTGGGCATTTGTTTCATCGGCACTTCTTTTAAACACCGGATCGGCTTATACTTCATGATCATCCAAGGGTTGCCATCTGCTCTCATCCCTCTATCTTTATCTTCAATAAGTTTTCCTTTCTGTGGTTTCAACAGCTCGAACTTTTTCTCCTTTATACTTTCCTTCCAAACAATCTTTCCAATGACCCTAGCCATGTTATCATCACTCCTGTTTATCAACCCCAACGTGGCTAAGTCCTTCACTTCACACTCAGGCAACGTATTCAACGATCTCAACAGTCTCTTGAAGTACTGAACCCCATCATACCTTTTAATCACAAAGAGCCTCAACTGCTCATCATATAACCAGCATATAATCCCCTTTTTCGATTCAGCATAACCCCTGATGTTGTAACTTTTCATGAACATAGTAGGGACCGCCGGTTTCTTAGTCTTTACGAACCACTGAGCGTAGCCTTCTTTCCATCTTGGCTGCTCCTCCCATTCCGTCTCATCGCTTCCCATATCTTGACCCATATCTGCCTTATCAACTTCCGGAATCTCGTGCTCAACGTTCTCCTCCACAAACTCTCCTTCTTCAATCTCACTATCAATGACAATCTCAGCCCCTATCTTCTCTATCTCCTCCATCGGTAACACATCCTCAACACCTATAACATCATCTAACACCTCCTCAGCATCCACAACCACCACATCATCACCCCCTGAACCGCCAGCTGCACTCGTTGACTCCCCCTGAGATGTGGAAGTCCCAAGAGCTTGTTCAGTTCTTGGCAACTCTCCACCTGCACCTTTTGATGCATTGGGATCATCGTCTCGATCATTACGCTTCTTCGTCCTCAGCTCATCACCCTTACAGCCCGTCTCCTCCTGAGATGCCAAGAACTGTTTAAAAGCATCAATTATTTTTCCATGTTCGATCAGCAGGGACGACTGTATCTGATTCTCTGCAACGAGGCGCTGAATAGCATGAGTCTGGATAAGATTTACCCTTGATTGTTCTGCCACGACCCTTTCTAGCGCTGCTATTCGTTCCGAGTAGGATAAGGTTGCATCGAAATCAAACCTCAGATGTGATATATCTTGAGTGTACTGAGGAGGGATCTCCAATGTAACCGGGACCTCAGAAGTAGGTGTAAACGTAACCTCAGGTGGTATCGTAACTGACAATCCTGCAGTAGCTACAACTGTCGACTCAATAAATCTTGCCACGACCTCCGTTGGAGTAACAGTTGGAGGTGGCAAAGATACCTCCGGAGTCGAGAGTTGGAATGTAGTGGGTGGGATGCCGAAGGAAGATGAGGTAGTCACCACGGGAACATCCGTGGCGATTGGCCCTGTAACTTGCAATGGTGTAGGGACTATAGTCATACCAGACAGTGCGAGTGGAGTGAAACGAACCACCCTTGAGCTCTCACCAGCTCCCGAACCTGCACCTGCCTCAGTCGTAGCTGCCCTAGCAACATCCACACTAGTAACCCGGGCTACCGAGACCTGTACCTCTTCCTCAGGGTCAACACGATCCATATAAAAAAATCCTTGACCGCCAAACGCAGCTTCAAGGTCTACATTTTTCTTCGGTGCCACAACAGGAGCAGCAGGTAAAGCTTGTTGTACCTCAGGTGGTGGTTGAGGTGCTCCAGCCTGTTGTGGTTGAGGATCCCGAAACTCCTCCCCACGAGCTGGAACATACCCTGGGTTGATCAAGTACCCGAATAATGGAGTATGTCGAGGACGGAGCTCAGGTTTGCTTCTTGCACTCGATGATCTGCACTGAGCGAAGATCCTCTTGCTGACACTTTCCACATATCTAATTGGGCGGCGCTGAGGTAACGTGGGAGCGACGTGATTCAAGATCATTTGTAGGAATCTTGGATACATCAGAAATCTTTCACGCGCCACCGCTCGTCTTTGATGATCTATCTCGTAAAATACCATCTGACTAAAGCTGTAACGCTTATTCTAAGTCAGTGCAGTCATCGCCGACTGCATGGTCGCACCCATTCCATCTGTACCAGCCTTTCTCCCTGACATGCACACGATCATCACGTGCATAAGAAATCGCCATTGGTCTAACAAGAATCCCTTTCGTCTTTATCTCCCAATGGACCAGAATATCCCATCCTCAGAAAAGCACCATCTCTGAATGGAGCCACAAAGTCTGTAGGATCGTCTCTCGTTTAAACCCCAAACTGTAATGCCGCCCTAATCTGTTCAGACAAGAACTGTACAATCTGATTGTTAACCGTTGCACGCATAACCGGGGGCTCCACTCGACAGTCATATTCCACTGTCTGCCAGAAATATTCTATGTTTGGCAATGAGAGAGGCAGTGTTGTAGTAATAGCGTGGAAGATACGCGAGCGGAGTAGAAATGTGATGATCTCGCGGAAATCATCAACACCGCTCGCATCCGGGTCCAATGTGATGTACATGTTATGCCCCGGGAAAAACTGTCGATGGTTATCTCCACCTTCATCACCACCTGCACCACCTGCTCCAGCTACAGCTGCCATTTCTGCAACACAAACAGTCTAAGTTAGAGAAACGTCAAGGCAAATCACAAGTTCGCCTGTTACCATGAGCGAAGTTATGATTTATTCTGTATAGATGAAGTTAGAGGTGGGGCGAAGTTGGGAACAACTTCGCCTCAACTTGAACTTCGCGTAATAAATGTAATATAAAAAGGGCAAGGCGAAGTTAATGATAACTTCGCCTAACCACAACTTCGCCTCATATACTGTTACATAATTAATTATCAGGCGAAGTTAAACCTCAGGCGAAGTTAAGGATAACTTCGCCTAAACTGTAAGTTCACCTGAATATGAATCGGCAACAGTTAGATGTTAAATACGAAGTGATTTCGGTCAATTTGGAGATTGCGACTCTTGTAAAACATGTTTTTAAGACGATCTAGATGATCAAGTTGATTACGACCACGTAATAACAGGTTTGAAAATCGGGTGTTGAGGTTTCGACTAAACGGGGTCGCGAATCGGGTCGAAACGACCGTTGATTTACGTCAATGACAGTGATTATACGATATTATCGACACTACACACCTATAATTCGGATTAGAAACTGAAAATGAAAACACAGATTGATCGAGATATCTTCGCTTAGGGCTACTGGGATATAAGTTCGCTGGTTGTTTTGAAAAATAATAATTCGTTTGACCAAAAAAAAATATCTTTATATAGGGTCAAGATTATACAGGCGAAGTTATGGATAACTTCGCCTATTGCAGGCGAAGTTATGGATAACTTCGCTGATATGAAAATTTACATAACAAACCCCTATAATTTGAACAATTTGCAATTAAGTTTTAAAACATCCTTTAAAGAGTTAAATGATACGATCAAGACCAAGTAACCAGGTATAAAATCATACAACTACATAAGTAGAATAAAATTTTAAAAATAAAGTACACGGGATTAAATTTCAGTCTCGACAGAGACTACCATGTTTTAGAAAAGATCCGAACAGGAATCATACTAATTAAGTGACTGTCACACAGATCCATGTTCAGCTGTATTATGACATAAAGAAACAGGTTGTAAGCAGGTAAATAACTTATAATGGTTTTCATTGCTTCTGTGTTACGGGTTAGGTTCAATTAAGCTCAAAACTTAAATAGGCAACACCTCAGAGATTGTGATGTCTCCTATCTATTCTCAAAGCGTATTTGGCTTTCCCCAAGTCACCCCGAGTTGACCTCGACCCGTAGTGTCTGATTAAATAGTAAGTACTCTTCGATCTTTAGACTCTTCTTCCCGTTCTCTTTCTCACATCTTGATTGAGAAGTATTAACCTTATAAGCTCTAGACTGTCTCAGTAACATTTTTTTTTAAGTATTTACACAGTTTCAGAGTCGTAAACAACTGCAAGTCCCGAATCTGGATCACTGCAGTTTCTTGACACGCTATCTTCACGGGAATCCGAACACTCACGGGCTCGTGTATGACTGGGTAATCGCTTTTCTGCCTATCATTCGGAATGATATATATGGAGACATGCACAACTCTTAAGGAGTTTCCACGTAAAATCGAGGAGATTTAGTTAGTATCACTTCTACTTTTACGCACCATAAAAAGCCACCATGACATACAATGACTGTTCTAAAGTCTTTTAGGCCTAATAACTTCACTAGTTAAGCACACAGAATCAGTATATCTATCACTTTCCAAGGTTGGATCAATTTTCTGTTAAACATAGTAAAGGAACTTCTTACGAAGTAGTAGACTTGAAAAATAATTTCATCTCCCAAAAAAAATTTATAACTTCTATCGCCCCGATCAAGTCGAAGTCTTCAGGTAAACGGCTATCCTGAAGATCCAATGGATCAACTGGACCGACCACATACGAGTATGTGTCCTTCTAACTAAGTATGAACGACTAATTTTCAGCGAAAGAATAAAAACACATCATAAACCGCCCCCGTCACTTTCAGTCATCTGTTTAATGGCTATCCTCATATTCTACAAGTAGAAATGAGGACCAAACATATCCGAAGATATGTCCTTCAAACTGAAGCAACCGACATAATTCTAAGCGATAGTGACGTTTTTTTTTTTTTTTTTTTTTTACAAATACTCAAAAACGAAAAACACGGTTACTCGGGATTGATCATCCCATTTAACTCAACAAGGTTTTGAAAACGAGTATTGTCAAACGCTTTAGTAAACAAATCAGCGAAATTATCTAACGAATCAACCTTTTCGAGCACAATCAATTTCTTCTCAGCACAATCCCGTATAAAATGATGACGGATGTCAATGTGTTTAGTTTTGCTATGCTTTACGGGATTGTTAGTTACTGAGATAGCAGCAGTGTTATCTATGCAAATAGGAGTATGAGTGAAATTCAGACCATAATCGCGCAATTGCTGTTGTATCCAAAGAACCTGGGAGCAGCAGTTCGATGCTGCCATGTATTCTGCTTCACAGGTAGAAATGGCGACTGAGGTCTGCTTCTTGCACTTCCATGACACTAATCTGCCTCCAAGAAACTGACATCCACCTGTTGTTGACTTCCGATTCTGATTGCTTTTGACAGAAGACACGATTCTTCTGTTGCCATCTCAGTCGACCTCATGTCCATAACATACGTATTCTTTTCCCTTGGAGCCTTCATTACTATCCAATCCTCTGGTATCTTGAAACCAGGACACAGTACGATCACTTCATTCTTGGTAAAGTGCACAGTGTAATCTTTGTCACAGATCTGCGATACACTCAGGAGATTATGCTTTAGTTCTTCAACGAAATTCACCTTCTCTAACTTCATTTTGCCATTAGTCACTGTCCCAATTCCAGTAATCCTTCCACCACTCTCTCCAGCAAAACTAACTCTTCCTCCCTGAACAGGTTTCCACTCGTGTAACAAATTCTTGTTACCCGTCATGTACCGGGAACAGCCGCTATCCACAACCCATAGATTGTTTGCAGCCCTGTTCAACTGTTCCTGCACGATCAAAGCAAAGGATTAAAATCTGGGGACCCAAGACCTATTGGTCTTGGGTCGATTAAATCTGTTAAAATGCATCCCGTACTTTGGCTGTCCAAAGTTAGTATTAGTATGATTTCTGTAAGTCCTAAAAGGATACCTTCTTGTAGATTGACTATGAGGCCATCCAAACCTTCGTGAATTAAATGAATTATTACTAATGGTTTGGTTGTTAACAGGGAAAAACTGAGATCGATTTCTTTGAAAACCTGGATTAGTCCAATATCTGAACTTTGATGAATTTTCATTTTTACAATTATAGTAATTACCGTTAGTTCTATTCTCAGTTTTCGAAGGCCTCATACCTCTGAATCTCTGCTTCAGAAGGCAATCAGCAATCAGGTGTCCTATTTGATTGCATCTGAAACAACTCCTGTGTTCAACTTTCGTATCAATAGTTGTTTTAGATGTTGAGGCTGCATTACTGCCCGTTTGTCTAACATATGGTGGGACATACGGGTTTAGTGGAGAATTCTTTTCAGTTGGTTTATGTTCCTCTCCACGTTTTGGTAACATTTCCTCTTCTTTTGTCTCACTCGACTCGGATGACTTGTTCGAATTTGATGAGACAGGACTAGGAACAGAAATCTTAACATTAGAAACAGGCTTACTCGTTTCGCCTTTACTAACTTCTGGATCTTTAATCGTAACCTTAACCGGAACTGTCTGGCCAATTTCAACATCAACGGATTTCTGATTACTAGGATCATAAGTGTAGTTATGATTATAAGGTGGTGGAACTTCATTATATCCAATTCCTCCCCTTTTAACTGGGGAACGTTGATCACTTACAAGGTGATCAAGTATAGCAGAGGAATTTCTAAATTGCTCAAGCTTTCTGTTAAGTTCCACCACTTTCACCTGGTGATCAGCTATCTGTTTATCCCTTTCAGCTATTAGTTTGGTTTTCTCTTCTAACACTTCATAGCTAAGATCAATTACTTGTATTTTTTTAGCTAGACTGGCTTTAAGACTTCTGATATCTTTCTCACTAGCTTTTATTTTTACCTTGTAACTATTTTCTCTAGCTTTAGTGTAATGAAGATGTTTTAAATTGAGCATCTAAACTAACAAACTGATCAGTTATTGTTTTCAATTGTTCAGACAGATTTTCACATTTCGTACAAGGGAGTTTAGTACTTACCTCGGAGAGCTGATCTGTCACTTCTGCCATGTAAGCTTGATTTTCTCCAGTTAGTTTCTCACTTCCTGCAGTTTCGATGTTCGCCAAATTGGCATGTTCGAACACTTCCTCAACATGCAGATTCCAATTGTATTCCCCGTTCTGTCTGGATATCATCGCCCTATTCTCACTACTTCCACCACTCTGTTGTGTAGACCTGTTCTGACTACGTTCAACTCTGTCATTTGTGCATTCTTTAGCAAAGTGGCCATTCTGTTGACAGTTGTAACACCGAACCTTTGACTTATCAAAACCTGGTCTTTCACCAACAAACTTTCTACCAGCCTTCTTCATAAACCTTTTAACCCTTCTTACAGTCATCGCCATCTGCCACTGCAGATCCATCTCTTCCAGATCATCAGCATCGATCTGATCATAGTCTTCGTCTAAAGTTGTAGGATCAACAATCTTGCCTTTAATGTAACTTTCATACGAAGCAATGAAAGATGCATAGAGAGCAAACTGTTGTTCAGCAGATTTAACACTCATGGGCATCTGAGAGTAGTTGTTGTTCGGAACACTTGAAGAGAAACTACCCTTGGTTGCTTGAGGTTTAAAAGCATTTGTAACACCAGCTACAAAACACACAACACCATCCATGTTGAGAGTTACATGACCTTCATGTGTTGGGTTAGCGCCCGAGTCTCCCTTAGAGTAGTACGCAGATGATTCTGACTTCGAACATGAACTTGAATTAACTTTCGCACCATACATTCCCGGATCCTGAACCTGATCAGTTGGTGTCTCTTTTCGAACCATGTTAAGTTCAAAAGTTCGTAGTTTGTTACTGCTGTTTCCAAGTCATAGTAGGCAAACTCTTTGTCTTCTCCCATCAAGACAGTGTACATCTCCCATTTCGGTGGGAGAGCATCAAGGAGTTTTTCCACGATCTCCTCTTCTTTGTAAGCAATGGAATAATTGCTGAGTTCGGTCATCAGGTGATAATATCTCGTGATGATATCATCAAGTGATTCATTCTTCAAATACTTGAACACCGAGAATTGGGTTTTGAGTAGTTTAATCTTGGATGCATGAATCCCCACATTACCTTCAAATCGGTTTTCAAGTGCTTCCCATAGCTCTCTAGCGGTTTTATACTTCCTGAAGGTGTGAAGAATCTCTTGTGGAAGAGCCATTGTAATCGCAGCATGAGCTTTGCTTTCAGCCTCATACATCTTCTTTTCTTCCTCATCCATCTTGTTGTATTTCTTAATCTGTTCACGACCCTCATACAAAGTAGTTGGTGGAATGTATCCGTCTGGAATGCACACCCACATCTTAGCATCTTGGTATTTAACATACTGCTCAAACCGATCTTTCCAAGCCACAAAATCGGTACCCTTAAGCATTTTCGGTGCCTTAGTAGCTGAACCTGCTTCCACTTCCATCTTCAACAGTTCCGTAATATTTATCGAAGTCATCTTTTACGAAACGAAAACACAAAGAAACCCGAAAAATAAAAATTTTATCCTTAACAGTACTGTAGGCGAAGTTGTGGATAACTTCGCTTAAGTCTTAACTTCGCTTGAATTCTTAACTTCGCTCTCCTTTTTAAATTCGCCTGATTTGGCGAAGTTGTGGATAACTTCGCTTGAGATAAGCGAACTTGTGAGGTAGGCGAAGTTGTGGATAACTTCGCTTAACCTTATATCTTCGCCTAAACCCTAAAAACAGTAGCGGCAACTTCGCCTGATGAACACGATGATTTTGCAGGTTTGATTTTGACGTTTTGCGAGGTATGCGAAGGTGTAATGGGTTGTTTTTGATGGTGGGAGGTGAGTAGGACACAAAAACTCGGTAAACTCGTCCCGCGAATAGCCGAACGGAACGATTTCTACACCCGTGTGATAATCCCGAACCACACAATCACGAGCAAAAGCTCTGATACCAATTGTCGGTTCCCAGCCGGATCTACACGGAACATCTCGTTCTACGTAGGTGCGGAATCCCTACGTAAGACGTTACGAGCGTAGAAGACGATACACGTTAACACGATCAAACACACGTTACAATAAACAAAGACACGTTGTATTGCAACTGGAAACACATGATTCACTGATCACCGATTACACAAACTGAATAACTCGTAAAAACTAAAACTTTAAAACTCTGCCGTAACCTAGGCTATTTAACAGTAGACAACTTCGCCTAACATGTTTAGGCGAAGTTGTCCCTAACTTCGCTTATTCCACAAGTTCGCCTATATCAGCGAACTTGTGAGCTAACTTCGCTTAATACAAAATACAAATCCAACTAACTCGATTACAGACACTATACACTGAACTACTGACATCATGTACCAACAGTTAGGGAAGCTAGTTGGTGCAAAAAAAGGATAAATTTAGGGTTCCTACAAATGATATCAATAGTACATCCCACTTCTAGCTTCTAAACGATTCATTTTTGCTCCACCCCTCTCAAGTTACATGTGCGTTTTTTGAATTGTTATATATCTGAAAACATCAGTTTGAGTTCCTCTATGTGAAAATTTTGATTATAGTTATTATATTTCTTTATATATCTGAAAACATCACATTTTGCGCATGCTCTGAGAACTAAGTTTTATTGATTGATTTATCATCATGTTCTAAATAAATAAAAGAATTTGACAAACAATCCACATTTCTAAATATTTAATAGTAAATTAAAGAGTAATGAGGTGTTTGGAATTACTCATTTTATCCCCTTATAACTTATAAGTTATAAGGTATTTAAAAAGTTAAAAAGTATTTGTAGATAAGTTATAAGTTACAACTTTTTTGGGTAAAGGGTTTTACCCGGTTAAATTCATTCCACACAACCAACAAAGAACAAGTAATATGACAAAGTGCCATATTAGTTCTCATGTATGACATTCCATACAAGAGTAAACAAAACCAAAACCACCAAACAAAGGTAAACACTGCTAAAGCCTACACAAGATCCAAAGAAACAAACATAACAAAAACAGATCAACCATTATCATCAATGGTGTGAAACTCCCCTCAGAAAGTGCCAATCTTCGAGAACCCGATTGACCCGATCAGAATTCTTGAACTTTAGAGTCATAAGCTTTAGGCGAGTACCCTTAATGATTTCATCAGCAACAATCTTTGAAGTCTTCAAAGAGTTCCTGAAAAGCCGGTTATTTCGTTCCTTCCAAATTACGTAAACCGATGCCCCAAGTAACAGCGGATTAATAACATTATCAATAGAGTTGGACATTCCAAATTGAGACACATATTGAAGAATATTCGCCCAACCATTCATGCACCCCTGAAACTTACCTTTCAATTTGACAATACTCCAAACCTCAGAAGAGAACTTACACTCAAAGAAGAGATGATTACGAGAATCCGGCTCTCCATTACATAAAAGGCAGCAATACAGGTTATGATTTGGATACCCACCAATATTCCACCCCATTATACGATTCTGCGTGCTCAATCTATCACGAAGCACAATCCACAACATAAAGGAGTGTTTTGGTACACATTGAGAGAACCAAACAACATGCATCCAAGAAACCTTATCAGCCGGGATTCGAAGAAGTTGCCATATTCCTGAAGCCGAGAAATTCATTGAAGTCCCATTCTCATCCCTTACCACGATCTTGTCCCTCTTTTCCGGATAAATACTCACCCCCTTTAAGTTCGAAAGAATAGGGAATCTCGAAATCCAATCAGGCGGCCAGCCCCAGTTATTATGATGAACAACATCACTGACACAGGTTTTTAAAGTCAAACCAGCCCCATGTATAGCTCTCGGGTTAATATAATCACTTAAAGGACATAAATCATCCCATTTATCATACCAAACTGAAGTAGATCTCCCATTACCGATTTCATGCCATATAAAATGTCTAATACGGGGACGAAACTGAAGAATTTTCCTCCACCCCCAAGTACAAGAGTTTGGAATCTGCAAGCTCCAAAAATTTCACCCCTTCATTTTATACACATGCATCCATTTAACCCATAACGAATTACGATCATTGATTAAACTCCAAATATGATAAACCAGAAGAGACTTATTGACATCCCGGATACGCCGGATACCCAAACCACCTTCACTTTTCGGCTGACAAACAACATCCCAAGAAACTTTATGCTTTCCCTTTTTGTGTCCAAAGTCCCAAAGGAAATTTTTAATCCGTTTTTCAAGATAATCGATAAGTCTAGAAGGAAGAGAGAAAACAGCAGACCAGTAAATATATAAGGACGACAGAACAGACCTGACCAGCTAAAGTTTACCCGCAAAAGATAAAGTTTTATTCTTCCAATCTCCAATCCGATTATCCAAACGATCCAGCAACCTCTTACAATCACGGTAATTTAGCCTCGTAGAAATAAGAGGAACTCCCAAGTATTTAACCGGGAGCCTACCTTCAACGAAGGGCATAAAATTCAAAATCCCACTTTTATCGCGATCCGAAACATTACAGAAAAACGCGGTACTTTTCGGGACACTAGGAGTAAGCCCGGACATATCTTTGAAATCATTCAGAGCCCCCATAATAGTTTTAGAAGAATCCACATCGCCTCGAGCAAACAGGAAAAAATCATCCGCAAAGCAAATATTGATAATATTTAATTTTTCACAATGACGATGAAAACGAAACGAGCGTTCAATACGAACCTTCCGATGCAGAATTAAAGTGAGGACTTGCATAACCAGCGTGAAAATATAAGGAGACATCGGATCACCCTGTCTTAGACCTCTTTTACCACTAAAGAACCCGTGTAAGTTCCCATTTATGGATATCGAAAAAGAAGAAGTGGTTATGCATTCCATTATCCAATGAGTCATCCTATCGTGGAAACCATACCCATATATAATATCACGAATGAAGTCCCAACTGACCGTATCGTAAGCTTTCTGAATATCAACTTTAAAAGCACATCTAGGCGGTCCGTTATTAGTGTGATAATTATGCATTAATTCTTGGGTCAAAAGGATGTTGTCAGAAATTCTACGCCCAGGAACAAACGCAGACTGATTGATATCAATTAACGACTCCAAACCCTTCATCATACGAACCGAGATAATCTTGGTAATGCATTTATATAAAGTGTTGCAGCACGAGATGGGACGAAAATCATTAGCAGTAAAAGTGGTGGTCACTTTGGGAATAAGGGCAATAATAGTGTGGTTAACCTGTTTAAGGAGACTTCCTTTTCTGAAAAATTCATGAACTGCCAAACAAACATCTTTCCCAACAATATCCCAAGAACTTTTAAAGAAGGCCGAAGAAAAACCATCAGGCCCCGGCGCTTTGGTATTCCCAATAGAGAAAAAAGCTTCCTTGATTTCCAAATCGGATATAGGTCTAACCATCAGCTCCGCCTGAGAGGCCGAGAGCTTAGTAGTAAAAATCTGATTATCTGGTTTTTTCAATGGTTGCATATCTGAACCAAAAATGTTCATAAAATGATTAACAAACACCGAAGGAACATCCGATCCCTCATATAATTGGCCCTGACCATCACTTATAGTATCAATACGACATCTATGGTTTCGCATTTTCAAGGAATTGTGAAAATACGCAGTGTTAGAATCACCAAGCTTTAACCAATCGACTTTAGCCTTTTGTTTTAGGAATTCTTCCTCATCTTTAGTTGCCTCATGATAAGCTTTAAGATAACTACTCTGCTCCCGAATCAACTCCAAATTAGTAGGGTCAATGTCAAGACGGGTTTGACAATCATCAAGAAGGGTTCTTAGATCATTAGCTTTCTTGTGGAGATTGCCTTGTCGATGCAACAAAGAACGGATTGGATGTTTTAAGTTTGGGAGTTTCTTTACCACGCGAAACATGTAATAACCATTCACCTCAATTTTCCAGCCGTTAGCAATAATATCATTATAACCCGGTTTACCAATTAAGAAATTAGGGAATTTAAACAGTTTAGGCTTACCTTTAATAAGATAGGGGAATTTCAATAAACATGGAGAGTGGTCTGAAATCCGGTATGGAAGGAACACCGTCGTTGAATCATTAAAAATATCCATGAATTTAGAGTTTCCCATCACCCTATCAAGCTTTTTGAAAAGACCCATACCCGTTCTCGGTTTATTGTTCCAAGTGAATTGGAGCCCGACCCCATTTATATCCTCAACTTCAATGTTCTTAACACAAGCACGAAAATCAAGCATCCCAGTGGATATTTTGGAAGAACCATGTAATCTGTCTTCCAAATTAAGAGCACAATTAAAGTCTCCAAGTAAAGCCCAAGGTTTACCATGAGTGAATTGTTTATGAACTGCAAGATTATGCCATAACTCCCTTCTTTTCAAATAACAATTTTCAGCATACACGAAAGAAAAATACATCGCCTTATTATCCAACTTAAACTTTAACTGAACGTGAAGAACCTGGTTCGAATAATCAATAACCATTAGATCAACCAGATCCGTATTCCACCCCACAATAATCCGAGTACCTTTAGCACAAACACTACCATTGCTAGTCCAATCCCAAGTGTTACAAATCTTCTTACAAACATCAAAAACCGAATTTAATTGTACGTGAGACTCAAGAATAGCACACACCTGAATACTATTATCTTGGATTACCTTACGAACCTCTTTTTGTTTAAGAGGGCGATTCAACCCTCTTATATTCCATGTAGCAATAGTACCCATTAAACACCCAATTCACCGGGTGTGCTTGCCCCCTCAGAATCAATATCCGCTTTCATACTGTTAGCCACATCCGTAAAAAGCTCCTCCACATCATCCTCATCTTCATCACTTTCTGGTTCATCCACCAAATTACCAAACCGGTTACTAGTTTGGACATAATGCTTTTCCTTTGACTCAACCCCCACAGCCATAGAAGTTGTAGGTTTACCCACGGGATGATTAGTGTCTTGGCTTTTAGAGGATGGTTTATTTACAGGTTGTGTCACAGCAGGTTTAGCTACCGGTCGATAGACAAGATTATGTTTCTTGACTTGCGTAATAACTTTTTTCTTTCCCTTCACCCTCTGGAAACCATCATCGTTAGTGACTTTCATTGGTTCTTCATTTAACTTTTTATGATGAACATGTTTCAGGCATTGAGTGTTCGAATGGCCAAACACTTCACATAAGGAACATCTGGGGGGCTCCCAATCATATTCAATCTTAATCTCCGAGATCTTGTTTGACTCCCCCCACGTATCCGGAACAGCAACAACCAGCTTCCTTTTAATGTCCTGATTTGCATGAAGTTCAACTTGAACTCTAGCAAAACTACTTCTTCCCCACGATTCCTTACACATATTGGCAGTGTAAGAATCAACACTTATCGGATCCCCAATTCTTGAAGCGAGCAAACTTAGACCCTCCTAAGTAAAAGCACCCAGAGGAATATTCTGTAATCTGACCCAAACCGGAACAGACCGTATATCCTCCTTTTCCAAATCTGACTCCATAGTCCAAATATTAAGAATAATGGGGACATTCCTAATCATCCAAGGACCATCCTCAATCAGCTGCATCATCCCAACTTCCGTATGAAACTTGAAAAAGAAAAACCCTTTCGCATTCATCATAAGTCTCGTAAGCCCATATTTGTTCCAATTTTTCTTAGCAAAATACTCAACAACCGGAAAAGGAAGTCTGTTACCCAAAAAATAACCAAACAAAGTATTAGTAAACCTATCGTTAACTTTCTTGACAGATTCAACCGGGATAACCACATCAACTCCTTCCATTGTTGACTCCACATTTAATTTTCTTAATGTTACCTTAGTTGTCTTGTTTTCAAGTTGGACAACACTCACATACGAAGGCTTTGAATTTTCCATATTTTTCTCCTTTCCTTCATCCCTTTGAATATTTAAAGAATCAGATCCAAAAACCATGTTATCACCCGAAACAAAGGCTGAAAAACCTCCATCTTGTTGAGTAGTTAACGAATCAGATCCAAGAGCCTTGTTATCATTCAAAGCCACGGCTGAACAACCACCAGCTTTGTTGATTACATCATTTAAAGGAACATTGAATGTTGTGTTTGCATCAAACGAAACAGACGAACTTGTAGCATTAGGGTTTCCCGAGGAACCAGTTTTCAGAATTCCCCTAAGAGGAAGAACCCCATCAATGTTGGTGACCCGATTGGTTGGAAACCCTTGCTTGATACGATCAACAAATCCATTACCACCCTTCTGCTCCATGCAAACCCTAGAACGAAAATAACACCCAAGAACAAGAACCAAGAACAAGAACCAGAATTCCAATCAACAAATAACAACCAAGAACCAAGAACGGCTGTTTACTTCTTAAACAAATCGGCTGGCCCAAGAAGAAACCCTAATCGGCCAAGGAAACCAAGATTCATGCAGCAATAAACCAAGAAACGGGCAAGAAAACCCTAAAACGACCAAGGCACTAAGAAAAAACGGCCAAGAAACTCTTAATCGGCCAAGAAGAACACAGCTGCACAAAGATTAATGCAGCAAAAATCAAAAAACGGCCAAGAAAACCCTAATCGGAACACGGCTGCACCAAGAAGAAACCCTAATCTTGATTAACCACAAGATCCTTAATCAGTTAATAGGATTCGATCGATCTAACTAAACTATATCAATAGCCGTGATCAATAAGAAACCTACTAATCAATCAGAACCAAGGATTAGATCAAGATTGATGCAGAAAAAACCAAGAAACAGCCAAGAACCCTAATCGGTTCTCTCAACCACCAATAATTGTTATCTACCGATATATCCTATATTCTCAAATCATGAACTTTTTGATACTGAGGTTGTAGAATATTACTCTATAAGTTACAACTTTATAAGTTATAACTTATGACTTATATAAGTTTCTATAAGGAGGTTAAATATGGAATCCAAAGCACCCCATAACTTATATAATAAAACATAATAGAAGTTTAATTCTTACATTTTATAGATGTTACAAGTTCAATTTTTGCATTTAATCTTTAAATATTATTAAAGCAATACAATTGTACACATGGCATTATTCTAGGCCCTTCAAATAGGATGCTACCTTGATGCCATGTGGAATATTTACTATTTTATTATTTCTAGCCATTAAAATAAATCAATATTAAATATTTGGAGGACACGGACCCATTTTCCAATTTATATAACCCATGACCCGTAATAACCCGCTTTGTCCACAGAAAACTATACCCGGTCTATTTTTCATAATCCACAACCAATTCCACCACTCATTTTTCTCTCTAACCTCCTCACGAACATACGAACCCTGATTCCGTAGCTCATATCCAACATCGAACGTCTATAGTATTTACCAACAATTTGATTCCGTTCTACTATGATTTTCTTCACTTCCAACGTTATTGATGTCTCCAATTGATTCGATTTCATTCAATTGATCGTCCTCAGATGAGATGTTATAAGGTTTTTTTGGTCAATTAATGCTGATTATAACAGATCGATTCTCCGATGAATATATTAATTAATGGTAATTAACAATCCATTCTTGCATGTAGAGTTAGTTATTTACTATAATATCCGATGAATATATTCCGACCAATTTTTATAAGCATATTTTATGTTTTCTGAGATTTTCCGGCCAATTTGTTATTGTTTTGTTTAGTGAATATTAAGAAGTGAATTTCCGTCCAATTTGTAAATTTTTTTCGTCCAATTTTTTATGCTTTCTTTGTCCAATTCTTAAATTTTTCGTCCAATTTCTTATTGTTTTGTTTACTAAATGTTAAGAAGTGAATTTCCGTCCAATTTCGGATTTTTTTTCCGTCCAATTTGTTATTGTATTCTTTACTAAATATTAACAAACATAATTTCGGTCCAATTTTTGATTTTTTCTCCGGCCAATTTTGATTCAGTTTTATCAAAAGTCAGAAAGTTTGATTTAATAAGACAATTGTTTTGAATGTTTAATAAATTTGTTTGTAAATTATTTGTTTCATATATAATATTAATCTTTAATATTCCAGAAATTTAATTATAAATTTACTAATTTTTTTATTAATAATTACTAAATTATAAATTTACTAAATTTACTATATTATATTAGTGATCTTTAAAATACATATTAAAGTATAATACTGATCTTTCAAATATAATTTATTTTAAAATTTTCTAAAAATATAAATGTACATTAACTTAATCCGTTATTAGTTTACATGTTTACTATAATTTGAAAATCAAATTATATTTAAAGCTTTGACTAAAAAACGATAATTAAGGAAATAATTTATGTTTTAATTATTGTTATTATTTGATTCATAAATTACTCAATGTATTTTATTAAATATTAACTGATTTTCGAGAAACCTTTAACATGAAAATATGAAATATTAGAATATAATACATTCTAATAATACTTTTTTTATAATCAATTGGTTATTTTTGAAATGATTATTTGAGTATAATTTATTTTTTTAATTTATAATATTCAATGTATAATTATTCTAATAATAGTATTTTTTTATAATCAATATGTTATTTTTGGAGATAATTATTTACAATAAACCGGTTTATTATATTCAAACTTATGTTTAAAAGTTTTTATACATAACACGTTTAACAAAATTAATATTATCTAATCATACTATGTTTTAATTTGTGGTCAAAATTTTGAATTTCAAATAAGAACAAATTAAATTCTTGATTGTTTTTACAAACTATTTTTGTTATGCAGTCAAAAAGTTAGTTTAAAACGGATTTGACATTTTCGTAATAACAAATTAAATTTCAAAACTATTTAGAGTTAAATACATATTTTTTAATGGGTAGCTCGGGTTTGATTTTCCTTTTAACACACACACACACATGTATATACACACTTATTTAGCAACCGATTGTATGATAAAGTTAATATTTCCAAAGTCAACATAAATTTTTTAATCTTTCTAAAGTTATTTGAAAATTCATGTATTGTAAAACGTTTTTAAGTTTTTCAAGTTAAACAAAATATTAATGTCAGTAATTTAAAAGTTTTTTGCAAGATTGGTTGTCAAAAACCAAAATAAAATTCATAATTTTTTGAAGTTGACTAATTCCAATTTTTTTATATTTTATAACTATTTTG
This sequence comes from Bidens hawaiensis, assembly GCF_021521415.1. NCBI lineage: Eukaryota > Viridiplantae > Streptophyta > Magnoliopsida > Asterales > Asteraceae > Bidens > Bidens hawaiensis. The sequence continues at coordinate 49,327 of NW_027500159.1, forward strand.
AAAATATTTAAAAACGGGTTGCTTTAAAAGAGTATCAAATTTGTTAGGTATAAAATGACGGCCAAAAAGGTTTTTATTGATATATCTTTTTGGTTTAATGGTTTAAGTTAGAAAGATGTTTTTTGTTATCATTTTACTTTGTTTATTGTTGTATGTTATTTTGTTTTAATAAAAACAAAAATTTAATAAAAACAACTTTATTAATGTTCAAATGTTACTCGTTATTAAATATGTTATTATGGTATATTTAATTTGGATGCTATTGTTTTAATATATTTTCAGGTGGTGAAGCAAAATGAGTTTCTTTTGGTAAAATGTTTGAAAAAGTTGACGGTGGTTTAATATGAAAGAACATGTTTATCTTTTATTGATGTTTTTTGGTTGTTCGGTGTAATAACTTATTGTAACTTTTAACTTTTAATATCTAGACAATATAAATGGTTAACGTTTTGGTCCGAAAGTTTGAAGAAGTTTTATGTTGCTTGAATTTGTTGTTTAAATTTATTATGTTTGTTAACATGTTTTCCACCCGTGTGTAACACGGGCTATACCATAGTAAGGTACTAATTAAATTACTTTATGTAAAAAAGCAAAACTTATGTTATCCTATAATATTCACATACTATATATACTATATGTTGACCATCATTTATGTGTTTTTATTATAGGAATCTTCACAAAATAGCCTATTTTAACTATGATTTTCTAGAAATACACTACAAGAAAAGCTGGCTTTAGGGGCAACGCCTTTAGGAGCGATGGCCGCTTTTAGGGGCGACAAGCCCCGATCATCGTTGCACAAGGCTAGAATAAACCCAACCCGTTGATATGGATATTGATTTGACGGCTAGGGTTTTATCGTACAAGAAATGATTAGGGGCGAGGTAATAGGGGCGACCCGTCGTCCCTAATACCCTTTATTATTTCCAGATGTGTTTTCCCTCCTCTCTTCCTCCTTTTTCACCATTTCCCACCATTAATTCACTCTTAACTCCTATCCGTCTCCTCTCCTGCCATAACCATTTTCCATCGTTTTCCGGCCAACACCCCACCACCGAGCCGTGACCACCATCTCCTCAGCATCACCGTTTCGTCACCACCACCGATCCCCATCACCACTATCGATCTGTTACCACTATCGATCTGTTACCACCACCGATGCTCGTCCTACGCGAGTCCGTCACCAATACCGATTCGTCACCACAGCGAACCGTTACCTTCTCCGAGCCGTCACCACCGCCGAGCCGTACCACCTCTAAGCCGTCACCATCTCCTCACCTCCACCGTGAGTCACCAACACCGACAGGTCACCACCACCGAGCCTAGCTGTTGGAGTTTGCATCCTTGCTGGATTTCATATCCTTTCCAGAGTTCACGTCACCACCACTAGAAATAGGTATGTACATTTTTATTTTCATATCTTTTTTTTATTTCTTATTATATTTGTCATGCCAAGTAGATCTAGATTAACCTTCGTTTGATTCGGAAACTATAAGATTGCCTATCCATTTACTTATGATTATTTATAAATATATACAAAAATTTTAAATTTGGTTGATGTAAAGAACAAAATGAAAGTGAGCAGATTTGTATATGAATTGCTTAACGGATTTATGTATGATGGCTCGATGAGAACGGATTTGGGTGTGGATAGCTTAACAGATTTGTGTTTAAAATGGTTGGTTTCGTTGGATTTAAACTGATTGGTTTGGTTTAAAATGATTTGTATTTAATTGCTCGGTTAAACTGATTTTGTTTCTTGATATGGGTCTATGTTGTGTTGTCTAATAATTGACCCCGAGCCACTGTGTGTGTAAAAAATAACGATATTTTAAATCACCCTTAAGCGTATTTAAAATCTTCATTTTAATCATTAAAAGCTTATATATATTCGCCCAAAATTGATTTAGAAATCAATTTTGGGTTGTCCCTGATTTGGGACTGCTTTTTGAATATTTTTTTAACAAACCACAAATAAAGAATAAAGAGATAAGTGAATGAAATCCCATCCCACATTGGTGGAGGAAAGGAAAGGAGAGGCTTCCACCTTAGTATAAATAGGTTTGTATGTTTCTTGTCCCACATTGCTAGATTATAAAACTAGTGAGCTCTTTATAAGAAAGAAAATCCATATGTTAATGTTCTTATAAGACATATCACACCCAGTGGAGGGTGCGAAGCACCCAAACGCGCATGCGCACGGGCACGAGCTCGGGCAAAGTGCAATGGGTGCAATGTGGCGCTTTGATGGCGCACTTCGCACGCACGCATCGCGACGAGCCGCTTAAGGGCCGCCTTAGTATTTTTGTCTCCCATCGCGATACGCGATAGGTTTGGGTTAGCCTAATCACGTACCGCGATGATGTGTAACCTTATCCAAATGTGCTGAAGAAGATAAAATATTATATGCTTCTAACCTTTTTATTAATGAAGCAATGGAATTGTGGAACACGATTCTCCAATAAAAAGGAAGCCACATAGTCTATACTATGATCTGGGAAGAATTTAAGGAAATAGTAGAAAGGAAATTTTTTCCTCCTCATAAAAGAGAAAAGATTGCTACTATGTTCTTAAACCACAAGATGGAAGGTGTGAAGTGTCGTGGGTATACGACAAAATTCTTCGAATATGCAAGAATGGTACCGGCTTTGGCTTCGCAGAATCAGTACTAATTTCTCGTTATATTTGGGGATTAGTAAGTGAAATTCGCGATCTGGTAAAGTCAGCTAGACCTCAGACTATTGAAGAAACAGTTGAACTAGCGAATACTCTGACAGACGGATTAGTCCGAACTCAGGAAGAAAACAAAAAGAAAGATCTAGCCCAGAATATTACCCAACAGTTTCAGAAAAAAGGAACAGGGCAATCCTATGCTCATCCTTTCTGTAGAACATGCAAAAAAAGGCATTCAGGGAGATGCGATTTTAAGAAAACTAAGTATTGCAATTATTGGAAAATGGCTGGACATACAGATGAAGAATGTAGGAGAAAAGAAAGCCGTGTTTGCTATAACTACAGAGAACCTAGCCACATCTGTCCAGAATGTCCAAAGCTGATAAAGGTGTCTGAAAACAAAGCAAAGAACACAAATGAACCTAAGAAGAACGCACGAGCTTTTCAGCTTACTGCACAAGAAGCAGCAATGATTCCTGACGTTTGTCAAAAAGAAAGATGGGTCAATGCATATATGTATCAATTATAGAGAATTGAATAAAGTCACAATTAAGAATCGGTATCCTTTACCGAGAATTGATGATTTATTTGATCAACTCCAAGGAGCTCGATATTTTTCTAAAATCGATTTACGCTCAGGATACCATCAATTAAAAGTTCAAGAAGAAGATGTTCCTAAAACATCTTTTAGGATAAGATATGATCATTATGAGTTTACAGTCATGCCATTTGGTTTAACCAATGCACCAGCTGCATTTATGGATATGATGAACCGAATATGTAAACCATATTTGAATAAATTTGTAATTGTTTTCATAGATGATATACTTATTTATTCCAAAATTTTGAATGAAGCATCTAAAATTTCGAATTTCTGTAGGAGTTTTAGGAATTTCCCAATTTGTAATAGCTTCTATTTTGGAAGGGTCCACGTGAATACCTTCATGGTTAATAGGATTAGCAGGATATTATAGACGCTTCATTCAAAATTTTTCCCGAACAACAGTTCCGTTGACCAAGTTAACGTGTAAGAATGTCATGTTTGAATGGGGACCTAAGCAAGAAGAAGCTTTTATAACTTTGAAGCAAAAGTTAACAAATGCCCCAATAGTTGCACTACCAGAAGGAACTGAAGATTTTACAGTTTGTTGTGATGCTTCTAAATCAAGATTGGGATGTGTATTAATGCAACGTGAAAATGTCATTGCTTACGCATCTAGACAATTAAAGAAGCACGAAGAGGAGAATTATACAACACATGACTTAGAATTGGGAGCAATAATTTTTGCCCTAAAGATTTGTAGACACTATTTATATGGTAGTAAGTATACCGTATTCACATATCATAAAAGTATAAAATATATCTTTTGGCAAAAGGAGCTTAACATGAGGCAAAGACGCTGGATGGAAATTCTTAGCGACTATGATTGTGAAATCTTATACCGTGAAGGTAAGACAAATATAGTAGCCGATGCATTAAGTAGAAAAGAGCATGAGAAACCTAAAAGAGTGTGAGCTCTAAGGTTAGAACTTCAAATCAATTTAATTGATGAGTAAAGAATGCTCAGAAACAAGCAATATAAGAAAATAATATTGCTGATGAGAAAAGAAATGGTACCATTGATCTACTTGTCAAATGAAATGATGAAATTCTCCGAATGGAGAACAGGATCTGGATACCAATCATAGGAGGATTACGAGAAAAGATTCTTGAAAAATCCCGTAAATCAAAATACACAATGCATCCCGAAAGAGATAAAATGTATCAAGATTTGAAGAAAATCTATTGGTGGATAGGAATGAAAAAGGACATAACTAGTTATGTTTCAAAATGATTAACTTGTTCACAAGTTAAAGCAGAACATCAGAAGCCATCCGGATTACTTCAACAATTAGAAATGCCAGAATGAAAATGGGAATTAATAACAATGGATTTTGTTACCAAATTACCTACCACAAGAAGAGGTAATGACACAATCTGGGTGATTGTGGACAGAAAATCAGCTCATTTTATACCAATGAAAGAAACTTGCAAAATGGAACAATTAGCTAAGTTGTATGTAGACAAAGTTGTCTCATTAAATGGAGTTCCATTATCCATTGTATCGGATCAGGATAGCTGTTTTACTTCTCATTTTTGGAAAAGTTTCCAAGTAACTATGGGAACAAAATTAAACTTGAGCACGACATACCATCCACAGACTGATGGTCAATGTGAAAGGACCATACAAACATAGGAAGACATTCTAAGAGCATGTGTAATAGATTTTGGTGGAAATTGGGATGACAATTTACCACTATTAGAATTCTCCTATAATAACAGTTATCATACAAGCATTAATGCTACCCCATTTGAAGCCCTTTATGGACGAAGATGCAAAACTCTAGTGTGTTAGGCAGAAATAGAAGGAAAACAATTATCAGGTCCTGAAATCATACAAGAAAGTACTGATAAGATAAATCAAGTTAAGGAAAGATTAAAGATCGCACGAGATCGTCAGAAAAGTGATGCGGATCATCGACGTAAACCATTGGAATTTCAAGTTGGAGACAAATTGCTACTGAAAGTATCTCCATGGAAGGGAGTAATCTGATTCGGTAAAAGAGGAAAGTTAAGTCCAAGATTTGTTGGACCATTTCAAATTCTCAAACGAATTGGACCAGTAGCCTATTAGCTAGAATTACTAGAGGAAATGTCAGGTATACATGATGTATTTCATGTAAGTAACTTAAGGAAATGTTTAGCTGATAAAACACTAGAAGTACCCCTTCAAGAAATAAAGGTAAAAGAAAAGGTTGAAATTCGTTGAGAAACCTTTGCAAATTGAAGATAGAAAGATCAAGAATCTCAAGCATAAAAGAATAGTTCTGGTCAAAGTGAAGTGGGATTCAAAGCGTGAACCAGAATATACTTGGGAATTGGAGTCTGAAATGAAACGATAGTACCCACACTTATTCCAATAAAATCTCAATGACGAGTTCAAAATAAGGAGGGGAGACTATAACAAACCACAAATAAAGAATAAAGAGATAAGTGAAGGATATCCCATCCCACATTGGTGAGGAAAGGAAAGGAGAGGCTTCCACTTTAGTACAAATAGGTTTGTAAGTTTCTTGTCCCACATCGCTAGATTATAAAACTAGTGAGCTCTTTATAAGAAAGAAATCGATATGTTAATGTTCTTATAAGACATATCACACCCAGTGGTCCTAGCAGAGGGTGCGAAGCACCCAAATGCGTACGCGCACTCGCACGGGCTCAGGCTCGGGCACGGGTTCGGGCGTGCGATGGGTGCAATGTGGCGCTTTGATGGCGCACTTCGCACGCTCGCATCTCCGCGAGCCGCTTAAGGGCCGCCTTAGTATTTTTGTCTCCCATCGCGATACGCCACAGGTTTGGGTTAGCCTCATCACGTACCGCGATGATGTGTAACCTTATCCAAATATATGGCGGCTTAGCGATAGGCTGATATAGCTACCCATTGCGTACCAAGACGTGGAGGTTACGCAGACGAGACACGAGTCAGTCCTAGGGCTGACTCGACATAGCTACAAGATTCTTCGCGATACGCGGAGAATTTCTATTTATGGCCATCGCGTACCGCGATGGGGTCCAGAACTTGCTATAAATAGGAAGCCAACGGGACTTCATTCCTTGCTCAATTATCTGTTTTCTCTGGAATTTCTCACACACATATAAACTATATATTAATAGTATAATACCCGAGTTATTGTAACGATACCCGATCGAAAGAAATATACACGAATCCGAAAGCTCTTCCTGTTAAGGTATGACATTGTGCCATCGTGTAAAGTTTCTACTCTCGTGATCATCGTTATGATTATTGGTTTTATACTAATCTAGCTATACTACATTGTGTTTATCCTAGATGCTTAATACCAGGAGGTGTTACTTAATTGTAAACTTGCAAGGTGAGACATTAGATATTTTGTACCACACACATTTGTGTGAGAAAACTGTTTTCCGACACTATCATGATGATTTCAAAACCTATAAAACTCATGGCGGAGGGTCTAAATGTTTTTAAATATATTTTTAAAAAGTATTTTAAATACATTACAGTGATTAAGTCTCTGTAGACTTACGGGATGGTTACTACTGGTGTTGTGGGGTTTTGTATACAAGGCTTGCCTACTGGGCTATTATACGTTACTTATTGGACAAGTGTTAGCCAATCAGTAATATGACCACAGTCATAGATACGGTTGAGTGACAAGTAACTTTTGGTAATTTGTAAGCAGCCAGATGTAAAAACATCTTAATGCTGTAACTGTAAAATGTGTCATTTACAAATGAATGTACTCACCAGTATTTCTTGTTGATCAAATATTTTAAACGTGTTTCAGGTGACTTGTTAGAGACAAAGGAATGATGCCTGCGGGCTTCCAGCTTAAATAAGTGGCTTGTCACCAGAATAAAGAAACGTGTTTTGTAAATAAGGGTTTAACCCTATAAAACTTATGTTTGTATCAAAATAGATTAAATTCCCGTTTTATCATAATAATAATCATGGTGTTTTTATAACTCTGATCATTTTTCCGAACTACGGTTCTGATGAAATTTTCCGCTGCAAAATAATTTAATAAACACCGATACGACCAATCAATGTTAACGACTCCCCTCCCGGGGTATAGTGTTCGGGGGTTGTGACAATTTTATCTCATTTAGGATGTGAATGTGTATTACATTATTGTTTGTTTAAGAAAGATTTGGTTATCATTTCGCCATTGCTCCTCGGTAATGTATATATATACATACTTTGGAGCTAAGGGGAAATGCTGCTGAATAGTTCTTAAAAAAACAATCATGTAATACACATTCATATATGAGACAAAGTATTCAAAAAGTGGGTTTAGCAGCCTACCCTTGGGAATACTCTATTTAATATCCAAACAATCACATAATACTCTCCTATAGGATTAACCTTTAACCCTGAATTTGTTTCAGCTGCATTATCATGTCTGTCGATAAAAGCTGGATTTCCAATCCAAACCGTAGTTCACCTTAGTACTAGAAAGGGCTCAACTCTTTTATCGAGAGTGCAAAAATTATGTTGACAATAGAGACCATGTTAGATGTGCGTGTTCAAAATGTCATAATTCTAATATAATACCCTCAAGATATGTTGAGCGATAATTGGAAAGAAAGAAGTTGACAATTTTTGTTCCGAGTCACATACAAACCGGTCAACGGTTAACAAAGAAAATCAAAAACTTCAAAAATACCCAAACCAAGGGGGGGTGACAACAATATAAAGTAGCTATTGCTACAATAATGCAAGGTTCTTTTTTATATAATGTGTATAATCTAACTTTTAATGTTATATACAGAATATGAACCAACTACAAACGTTTAAGAAAGCGTATACTCGTCGTGATGGGACGTTTGACAGCGAGCTAGCCGAGCAACAATATGTAAGTATTTATTTAAAGTATATTTTGCATATACACACACACACACATTTGAGAAAAATCATACTCAATTTTTTTAATTACAAAATGATTTCAGGCTAAAGTTAGAATCTCAAACTGAGCCCAACAGGGAAGGAGAATATGAAGAAAGTGCCGAGCCACACCCGAATGTGGTCGAGGTATTCAAAAAGGTGTTGGGTTATTGACGTGGTTATATTAGAGGCATTGTTCGTAAACCTAGAGCTTCTTTACCCGGATCGTCAACTCACATTGATCATCTTCAGCCGGAGCAGACACCACCTCCACCAATGAGACAGTTGATCAAAAGTAGTTTTTGTTATTATTTTAGTTTTAATTGCTAAATGTATTGGATAGGTCAAAATGATCCTAACACACTTATAATAGACTAAAAATCTATTGTGTTATATTAATTAGTATATTAAAGTGTTGTATATTGGCAGTATTAAGTTTTTATGTGTTGATTTACAACATATACATCTTATTATGTAGGACCAACTTGTTAGTTTATTTCAAGATCCAAAAAGAATCAAGCAAAGACAACGAGGATGACATGGATGAGGGCGACGAATGATAGTATGGATCTTAATTAATTAGCTACTCTATCGGTTTAACTGTTGTTTAGTACTAGTACGTTGACAATTATGTACTTTTATAAGTTCATATGTATGTATATAAATCGTGGTGACAAATGTTTGTATAAAACTAGCGTATGTATTGTAGAAAATCTGGAAATAACCCCGAATATGAAAAAATAATTATAAATTTCAGAGGCTTTTAGGGGCGCCCTTATAGGGGCGACAGGTCGCCACTAACACTTCACCGGAGTGTCTCCGGAGTTTGACCGGAATTGTTTTGCTGGCGACACAAATAGAGGCGATATATACTTTTAGGGGCGACCATTTTAGTGATAGTCCAAGACCAAAAAAAATACCCAAACTAGCCTAAAAATACCGTCGGATCCGACGGAAACCGTTTTATATCTAATGGGTTAATGACCCTATCAGGACGCATCACTAAGCATACAATTCCGTCGGATCCGACGGTTAACCGTTTTGTCGCGGGATTAATTAAACAAATCGACGTAATCATAAACATTCGGATCTGACAGTTCAGTTCATGCTTCCGTCGGATCCAACTGTTTAATTGTCCAATGAACCCTAGAGTTTTCAATTTTGGGGGTTTTTGATTTTAAGTTCAAGATTGAACTTGAACACTATGGTTACATTTTCCTCTAAAACTATGCGATTAACACTCGTGATTTGTTTGATTTTCTTGAAAAATAAGAAAGATGGAGTTCGAGGTTGGTTATGGAGAGTTATGGTAATTTGAGAGGTAGAAGGTGTCACACCCCAAACCACGGCCTAGGCGTATGACACATATGTTGGTATCACATTTGTAAATATATCAGAGTTACATTTAAAATCGGAAGTCTTTAAAACATGTGGATTAAAATATAATATTTACATTCACAAAAGACGGGATTAAAAGTTTCCGTTTAATGTCTTAAAGATTACTTGTTTTAATTTACAAAACCACCATTAATATTATATTAAGTTTATACAAAAATATCCGAGCCATCAGACATTTTGAGCACTTCGTCATCCCAAGCTCTAACCTTGATCACCTGCAAAATATTAGAAAATACGTCAGCATCGAATGCTGATAAATATGCTGACGTTAAATATATTTTCTTTTACTTAATCACCACTCGAGACTACGTAGGTCTCGGCCCATCGTGGCTTAGGAATAACCAAGTTAAAACAACATAATTCATAAACTCGAGTCTCTACAATCTAAACCCCAGCAAACGCCGCAGCGTTCGACTAGTTGAGTACCTATACGTATACACATGGTCATACTCCCCGCAGGCAACATAATTGTGACCAGGTGTGATTTTCCCATCACATATGTAAGGATCTAGACAAACGTACATGATAGCCTGAGGCCATTGTTCATACCCTTTGTTTATAAATGTTTTAGAGACACTTAGTCTCATGTAAATCTTTTCATTTAACACGTTTGACTCATTCTAAAACAAGTTTATAAAGTTGGGGCGTATTCACCTTTTTTATTTGGATAGGCATCACTACACCGTCCGAGGGTCTTTCCCGTTGCTATCTCGCATTTATAGTACAAGTATAACCTTATTTTAGTCGGATATACAATCCGGCTTAAGACCTTTAGTCTTTTATAATCTTTACCTTGATTATATATTCTTTCGTGAACCTTTAGTTAAAATCTCTTTTCTTTACTTTAAAACCTTTAGTTAAAAAGTAATATTATAAACCTTTAGTTTATTTTCATAAAACCCTACGTTTCTTCTTCTCTAAGAAACATATTATTTTCTTTTCTTTATAATTTAAGAATAATTATTATTACTTAAATAATATTTTATAACAAAGAATCACACACACACACACACACATATATATATTCACACACATATATATAAATATTCATAATTTCTTTCTTTTCTTTTAGTTGTTATATTTTCTTTTATTTTATCGAGGTATCGAGTATAATCTCGACTTAGGGTGTTAAGCCTTTATAATATTATATCTTTATTTTATTCGGGCATTATGCCTACCTTCATTGGCTTATGAAAACCCTAAACAATCGAGCAGCACTTCAACGATGCTTCACCTTCTTTTTCTTTGTGATCAACAACTTCCTCTTGACACCTTTTCCTTTGCACGCAACACGATGCACACCAACACTTCTCCACACGTCGGCATGCTTCACGAGGTCAATCGTCGGGACGTCGGAATGGCAGTCTTCTTCTGGTTTTGAACGTCGGTGGAAAGTGGCAAGAATATCGAGGAACATTGGCATTTTGGCACGGTTATCGAGAAATGCTTGGCACGAATTTCGAGGTAGTGAGAGAGTGTGTCTTGAAGAGAGAAAGTGGATGTGATATTTGGGTTGAGTGAGATGAAGTACCCATGGCCGCTATTTATAGGCAAAATCTGGGAGGCATCGCGATACGCGATGGTCTTAAGCTAGCTCGTCGCGTATCACGGCGTAGCTATGGCCAGTCACTATATAGGTTTGCCACGTGGTAGACGTTGTGCCACGCGTTGACACGTGGCAGGCGATGTGCCACGTATGGCCACGTGGCGGGACACGAGTCGGACGGCGTGCCATGTGTGGCCACGTGACACGCCACATGCCTCGCTGTCAGACAACCCATCGCGATACACGATGGGTTTCCCTTCTGATTCATCGCGTATCGTGATGGATCAGGAAACCAAAATTTTCATTTTAACCCTAAGGTTTAGATTTTGACATTTTTGGTCCCTTGACTTGGAAACTAGATATTTTGAACCCGAAACTTTTACGATGTTACAGAAGATGAAGAATTTCGTGGGACCCACTAAAATTCCGTTGGATCCCATGTTCTTTAAGAAATTCCGTCAGATCCATTGATACGTTGACATGTGGCGCAATTTTAAAGGTCTAAAAATTCTGTCCGATGTTGTATATATTCCGTCGGATCCGACAGGAAAAATAGGCTATTTTGATTTTTTATATAAACCTAGACTATTTATAGAAATTCTAGATCAAAACAGGCTACTTTGGGAAATAACTCTTTTATTATAGTTTAAGAACATATAATGTAAGACCCATTTCTAGTAGTCTTTCGTATTTGTACGTTTTGTATTGTTTATGTATTTGTTAGCTCGTTAATCTTGTCTTTTGTATGTTATGGCCCAAGGCCATTTGTATTTGAGCCCATTGGGCCGTTCTTAATGAAAGAGATATGTGAGCACACACAATATATAAGGTGTGTGTATCTTATGCACCAAACAACCTTTTGCAAATATTATCTTCTAAACTCACAAACTTTCTCTTCTCTGTCTATCCCTCACAGGAATAAACCACCAAAAGAGATCCGAGATCTCGGTCCTAACTAGTTATTTCCGCTAACTAGAGTAGAGGTTGATCCAAGATAACTAGTAATAGTTGTTGTGTTGTTAGATCCGGTCAATGGACCTACAATTGGCATCAGAGTTTCGGGATCTACTAGTTGTAGATCTTGGGTCACAACCTTCAATTTTGGTCTTGTTTATGTCAAAAGACGGATTGTCAAGAGATTTTGTGGGTTAAGGGTTCATAAAAGTTAGGAAAAGTGTTCAAAAGTTCATAAAAAGTGTGTTCAAGCTTCAAAGATTCAAAAGGTTTATGTTTGAAAAGTGGAAAAATATGGTGTTAAAAGTGTTTCAATTTTTGGTGTTTGTGAAGATCCATAAAGGGTCAATATTGATTAAAGTGACATTCATCAAAAGGGATATCATGGAAAAGGGTGGAAGGAAAGTACACACTGTATCTTCCTAACGTACAGTTAGCTTTTGAATCGAGTGTACATTTGAATCGAATAAACATTCGACTCGAATATAGGTTGTGAGCTAAACGAACTCAAGAATAATCGAGTTGAATCAAGTAAGCCTAATCGAATCGAGTCCCACAAATTAATCTAATCGAATATCCAATGTGTTCGAATCAAGGTCAAATTACATTCTAATCGAACCAGATCCTATTCTAATAGACTATAATTTATATTTGGTTAGTTCTGTACATTCAATTAGAATATTCAGCCATTCATTTACTTCATACTTAATCATTTTTAGAACCTTATTTATCATTCAATTACCTTACATTCGATTACCTTGTATTCTTATACACTCCATTCGAAGACTTTGTACTTGTGTTTTTCAGCAGAATCAAGTTCGTGTTTGTGTTTGATCTTAAAGTTGTTTGAGCAATGACCAATACAAATGCAGAAGTAAGTAATGAAGCTAAGGAGTTGTGTGATGTTTGAAAACGAAGTTGGGACTACAACAAAACCACCAAAGCTAATGACTTGGGAAAGTGACTTTAAAGAATTGAAGTGCAGATTTCAAAATTACCTCAGAATCATTGATTATAGTCTTCTTAGACCATTTGAAGAGGTTCCATATCGTCACGTAACTACTACTCCTGATTGTGATGTTCCAAAACTCATAAGTGCTTATAATGATACTGACAAAAGATTGCATAGTGAAGAAAACAGAGCCTTCGGTGTTCTTACTGTGTGCCTCTCATGTGAAATTGCACTAACCTTGAGAGATTACACCACATCTAAGGGTCTATGGGATGCATTAGTGAACAAGTTTGAGGGAAATATTGAGATGAGAAATAGTAAGAAGGGAATGTTGAAGGGAGAATTCAACATGTTCAGTTATGTACAAGGAGAACCAATTGCTAGTCTCATCCAGTGATTTGAAACCTTAATTACTAAGATCAAAAGTGTTGGCATTGAATATGATCAAGTTGAAATCAATGACAAGTTGCTCAATTCCTTTCCTTATGCCTAGAACAGCAGTGTCATTACAATCAAGAGAAACACAAATCTTCATATTACCACCCTTACTGCTTGACCTCCATTATCAAGTCATTTGAAGTGGATGAAAAATTAAGGATGGGTAATCACATCAATTCTCTTACTCGAGCTTGTATAACTACTGGATCAGGTGTAAGCACAACATTCATAGGTCAAGCTCATCCAGCTACTCACACTACAAATTCTGCTTTCAAGGCCACTTCTGTACCACAAGCACCATCAAGCTCAAACTCTTTTCAAAATGCAGTTGACAAAGCAGTTGCACATGCCTTAAAGGCTCATGGGATCAAAGCATCAACCAGAAATCAAGCTTACTCTGCATCTTAAACCATTTCACCAGATGACTCCATCATGACAGTGTTTCATGCCTTTATGGCAAGCCACAAGGAGTTATTGGAAGGAAAGTTGTTCCCTCTTTCCTTTGAGTAAGGAGATCTTCCCGAGATCAAAAATAAGGATCTCAAGAAAATGGACATCAAGTAACAGATGGCTATGGTTGTTCACCGAGCTAAAAACTTCATGAAAAATTATGGGAAGAACAGCTTCAAGGATGCTGATGGGAAGAACATTGGGTTTGAAAAAGACAAGTTGCGCTGTTACAACTGCAACGAACCAGGACATCAAGATGTATGATAATGAAGGTGCCAAAAGATCTGACAAGAAGCACGTTCCAAGTTACTCATCGAAGCCAAGAGTCCTAAGTATCGGTCAAGGAATTGGATCCAAGGAAAACTTTGAGTCGAGCTCAAAGGCCATGATTACAAGAACTGCTGACCCAACTCAACCAGATTGGGAGGATGACCAACTTGAGGAGTTGGAGAATCACTGACCTTTGCTGGAATGGCCTTCACTGATCAAGTAAGCACCTCGTCAAGCCCTACTACTAGAATACCTACACCTGCCTCTCTCATTCCTGAGGTACACAAACTTTTCTCACAAGCTTGTATTGATAAATTTTACACTAAAGAAACCATAATGCTACCATTTTAGATCAAATCTTTAGTATTAAATGTCAGAATGATGAACTTAATAAAGCTGAAAAGATCTATGCCACTAGGATTAAAACTCATGGTGATGACATGGCTAAACTTAATGAAAAACTTTTTCAAGCTGAAAAACTAGCAGAACATCATGAAAAATGTCTGATTGAGTTAAATCTAAAATTGTCACATTAGAGTTAGACTTAGCCCAAAGAAAAAAAAAAACCATTGTGAACTTTGAGTTAGCTTCTCAGAAGCTGAATAGAATAATTGGGGCACATATGGGGTTAAATATAAAGACTGGAATAGCTATGATAGTGTTGTTGTTCCACCTCCTTTCAATGATAAATATACTTACCTTCCTCACTTTAGTTTTAATTCCCCATATGAGGATGAAATGTTCTATGGTATTGGTCATGTGTCAAAACCAAAGACATTTGTTCCTGCAGTTCCCAAAACCGTTGATCCAATTCTTCCATCCGTTAGTCCTAATGGTAGTTCATTTTCTTCGCCAGGTTATGTAAAAGAATGTGATTGTGTGGAAACGAACAAGGTTTATGGAGATAAAAAGATTTTAAATTCACTTTTTGATTCTCATGTGAATCCAAAAACATTTGTTGTTAACCCAGTCTGTAATAATAATACTTCAAAAAATATTTTGAACAATCATGTAATTTTTTAGAGTGTTCATGTTGGCACCTCTCTTGATGATGTGAATGAAAATGATGTTTCCACATCTGATAGTGAATGAAAATGATGTTTCCACTTCTGATAGTGAGTGTTAAACTATTTTTTATGAGGTTCTTTATAATAGAAGTGTTCAAGAAAATGTGTCTGTAAATACAAACACACCTAGTTGTTCATCAAGTGATTGTAAAGTAGAGGAAGATAAAATTAAAGATAATTGTCTTGAAAATGAAAATGATAGTACTTCGAGTAAATATGTTCCACCTCATAGAAACAATTTTTATCAATCAACTAGTCAATTTTATCAACCTCAACTCTATAATCAGTTTGGTAGCAGCTACTATGGTTTGTTATTCACAAAACTATGTCAATACATTCTATTCAAATGTTTTTGATGATCGAGGTTATAGATCAGATAACTTGTTTGTTCCATTCCAAGCGTCACTTTAATCACCACAACCCATGCATTATTATTCACCCTTCAAGACATTGCAAGAACTGGCATAAAATGCAAAGAGAAATGAAAAGTCAGTTTAATCAATTTCGTTCCAGAGCCAAACCAAGCTCAAGAACAAGAAATGATCAATCGGATAGCTCTGCAAGTGAAATGGCCATGAGATACAGAAATAAAAAAAACAGTAAACCTCCTTTCTGGATAACCAAAAAGGAGAGAGCAAAAAGGAATTCCAAGACTGAAAAGTCAATGAATTCATCAAAAAGAAGCAACAAAAGGATTCCAAAGATTGAGAATTCTAATGATTTTGTTTTAAAACCAAGAAGAAGACAGTCAAGAAAATCTTACAAAAACAGGAAACATGATCAGTCATGGATTTCAAAGGACTGTTCTTCTGATTCTGACACATCCCAACACTTCATAAATCATAACGAGAAAGTAAAGTTTGACAACCTTGTGGTTGACCCTCCTAAGACCACTAAGTCTCGGGAACCCGTATATTATTAAGCTGTTACAGTGTGTAGGGTCTGCCAAGACGGCCTGTCAATAGTATTTGGTACTTGGATAGTGGTTGTACCGACATATGAAAGGAGACGAATCCTTGTTGTTCGACGTCAAACCGTTTGATGGTGGATACGTTTCTTTTGTCGGAGATATGGGAGGGAATATTACAAAACAGGGAAGAGTGTCAAATGGAATTCTGACGTTCTATGACGTAAATCTGGTGAAGCAGCTGAATCATAATTTTCTAAGTGTTTCACAAATCTGCGATCGACAGTACTCCACATTATTCACTAAGAATGAATGCTTGATTCTCAAACTAGGTTTTAAAGTCATAGAAGAATAGATTTTGATGCGTACTCCGAGGCATAATTATGCTTATATAATAGACATGAATAGCTCTTATTCACGTAAGATAGCTTCTTGTTTATTATCTAAGGCCTCGAAGAATGACTCATCCCTATGGCATATACGTCTTGGTCATGTGAATTTCAAAAACATAAACAAATTGGTTAAAGGGGAACATGTGAGGGGATTGCCTGTTAAATCTTTCTCTTGCATTGAAAATGTTTTCATGCTCTAAATGCGAGCAACACAAGCTCCCTCACAAACCCAAGACAATTAACTCCATAGATTCCATTCTTCAGTTGTTACACATGGATTTGTTTTGTTAATCTCTGGGAAGAACAAATTGCACAAGAGAATAGAGTTGATTAACCTGACTCTATTCAATCAATCTCCGATGTTCTTGAAAATGCTCCTTGCATTTTTCATGCAATTGCGACTCTGACTCTCACACTTTAAGCTGAACCTGTCACCATGGTTGAAGACATTCCTCAATTGCCCATTCATCGACATCATCCCACAAAGAACATCATAGGATCTCCATCTACTGGCATCCGAACAAGAATTAAATTTGGTACCATTAACAGATGTCGTTTTGGATGTTTTATTTCACAAGTTGAACCAAATGACTACAAGATGGCCCAGAAAGAAAACTCGTCGGTTGAAGCTATACAAGAGCAGTTGTTGCAGTTCAAGAAACATTCATGTTTGGAGACTGGTTAAGATTCCACCGAACAAAATACCTATCGGGACAAAATGGGTTTTTTGAAACAAGAAAGATAATAAGGGGGTTATTACAAGAAACAAAGCAAGACTAGTTGCGCAGGGTTTCTCTCAACGTGAAGATCTTTATTATGATGAAACTTATGTACATGTGTCTAGGCCCGAGGCAATTCTTCTCTTCTTGGCCTATGCCTCGTACATGAATTTCAAATTGTATCAAATGGACGTGAAGACCGCTTTTTTATGAAAAAGTAAGGGAGGAGATATACATGAAACAACCACCGGCTTTTGAGGATCCTAATCATCTAAAATACGTTTACCGTCTTGATAAAGCTCTCTATGGCCTTCACCAGGCACTTTGTGCCTGGTATGCTACCTTAGCTGAACATTTTCTAAATAATGAATATAGAAGAGGAGTTTTCGATCAAATGCTCTTTATCAAGAAGGTGAAGGGTGATCAGATCTTGGTCCAAGTGTATGTTGATGACATTATCTTTGGATCTACATCTGATAAATTGTGTAGAGAGTTTGCCGAGGTCATGCAAATCCGGTTTGAGATGAGCTCGTTAGGAGATATGACTTTTTTTTGGGTCTAAAGTTGAACAAAAGGAGACCTGTGCTTGCTCCAGATCCATCGGGAACTCCAGTGATCAACATCTTTACATATCAATGATCGGCTCCCTAATGTATCTCACTGCCAGAAGGCCGGACATCATGTTTCCTTTCTATCAGTTTGCCAGATAACAATGTAATCCAAAAGAATCCCACTTAACTGCTATAAATCGTATTTTTCGGTACCTAAAGGCAAAGCCTTGCTTAGGTCTTTGGTATCCCAAAGACTCCCCTATGGTGCTGCATGCTTACACCGACAGTGATTATGGGGGGTGCAATCTTGGTCGAAAGGCAACATCGGGTGGATGTCAGTTCCTGGGTGATAGGTTGATCTCCTGGAAATACAAGAAACAATTCACAGTGTCCACCTCCACTGATGAAGCAGAATACATTGTTGCCTCTTCTTGTGTTCACAAGTGATATGGATCCAGCATCAGCTGCTCATTACGGTTTTAATTTCTTTACACCCCCATTAAGTTATTATTACTTAAATAATATTTTATAACAAAGAATCACACATATATATAAATATTCATAATTTCCTTCTTTTCTTTTCTTTGTTATATTTTCTTTTATTTTATTGAGGTATCGAGTATAACCTCGACTTAGGGTGTTAAGACTTTATAATATTTTATCTTTATTTTATTCGGGCATTATGCCTACCTTCGTTGGCTTATGAAAACCCTAAACAATCGAGTAGCACTTCAACGTCACTTCGCCTTATTTTTCTTTTTGATCAACAACTTCCTCTTGACACCATTTACTTTTCACGCAACACGATGCACACCAACACTTCTCCACACGCAGGCACGCTTCACAAGGTGAATCGTCAGGACGTCGGAATCAGTCTCCTTCTGGTTTGGAATGTCTTTGGAAAGTGGCACGAATATCGAGGAATGTCGATATTTTGGCACGGTTATCGAGAAATTCTTGTCACGAATTTCTAGGTAGTGAGAGAGTGAGTCTTAAATAGAGAAAGTGGCTGTGAAATTTGGGTTGAGTGAGATGAAGTACCCATGGCCGCTATTTATAGGCAAAATCTGGAAGGCATCGCGATACGCGATGGCCTTAAGCTAGCTTGTCGCGTATCGCAACGTAGCCATGGCCAATCACCATATAGGTTTGCCATGTGGCGCCACGTGGCAGACGTTGTGCCATGTGTTGACACGTGGCGGACGATGTGCCATGTATGGCCATGTGGCGCGACACGTGTCAGATGGCGTGCCATGTGTGGCCATGTGGCACGCCACGTGCCTCGCGTATCGCGATGGGTCAGGAAACCAGAATTTTCTATTTAAACCCTAAAGTTAAGATTTTGACATTTTTGGTCCCTTGACTTTTGAAACTTGATATTTTGAACCCAAAACTTTCACGATGTTACATCCTCCCCACCTTGAAATAATCTCGCCCTTGAGATTGCTTCATTTAGAATAAGTGGGGGTATTTCTTCTTCTTTTCGGATTCGAGTTCCCAAGTATATTCGGGGCCTCTTCTTAAGTCCCACTTAACTTTTACTATCTTTAATGTTCGTCTCTTCAATTTCTTTAATTTCGAATCTTTGATTTGTATTGGTTTTTCAACAAATTTTAAGTTCTCGTTAATTTCGAATCTTTTAAAGGCATCGATAGAGATTTGTCGGCTAAACATTTACGCATATTCGAGACATGGAATACATCGTGTATCCCTTGCATTTCCTCGGGTAGTCGCAATCGATACACAACAGTACCAATTCGTTAAAGTACCTCGAAGGGTCCAACTAATCGAGGACTTAGCCTTCCTTTCTTTTTGAAGCGAACTACGCCTTTCCATGGCGAAACTTTCAAAAGAACTTTGTCACCAACATTGAATTCCAACGGCTTTCGACGGACATTGGCATAACTCTTTTGGAGATCAGGTGTCGTCTTAAGTTGTTCTCGGATTTGTAAAATCTTGTCAGCGGTTTCTTGGACTATCTCGGGTCCAGACAATTGATTGTCTCCAGATTCAGACCAACACACGGGCTCGACCATATAACGCCTCGAATGGTGAGGCTTGAATACTCGTGTGATATCTATTGTTATACGAGAATTCTATTAGGGGTAAATGGTCATCCCAACTTCCACCTAAGTCAATCACACATGCGCAGAGCATATCTTCCAATGTTTGAAATGTTCTTTCGCTTTGCCCATCAGTTTGCGGATGATAGGTGGTGCTAAGGTTTAGCTTTGTGCCTAACGCTATTAAGAAGCTTTTCCAAAAATGAGACGTAAAACGACAGTCTCGATCAGAGATTATAGATAACGGTACTCTATTCAAAGTAATGATGTTGTTTACATAAATATGCGCTAATCTATCCATTGAGTATGAGTCATTGATGGGTATGAAATGTGCAGATTTTGTTAACCTATCCACGATAACCCAAATAGCATTATATTGCTGAGTTGTTTCGGGAGTTTAGTGATTAAGAGCAGTCCCGATAGCCTTTGATGTTCAGCCTTGACTTTCAAACAAGTTAAACATTTCGTAACATGCGAAGCGGTGTCCTTTTTAATCCCATTCCACCAATAGTTCGGTTTGAGATTTTGGTACATTTTGTTACTACCGGGGTGCATCATGTATTTGGACTTATGAGCTTCATTCATTATTCTTTCACACAAATCCCCAACGATAGGTACCCAAATCCTATTACCGAGTCTAAGGATACCATCGTCACCCTTGACTAGCGAGTCTATGGTGTTGTTTCGTTTTTCGTTGGAGATCTTGTTTTCATTGATCGCTTGGAGTTGAGCAGATTTGATTTGTTCAATGAGATCGATTTGGAGTTCTAATCTTCATGCTCGTACTCTTTTCGGCTTTTCATGTTCCTTACGACTTAAGGCATCAGCTACAACGTTAGCCTTGCCTTCGTGATAGACGATTTCACAATCGTAGTCCTTCAAAGTTTCCATCCAGCGCCGTTGAAGCATGTTAAGCTCTTTTTGCTCAAATATGTGTTTCAAACTCTTTTGATCGGTATACACAATAAATCTTACTAAATAGAGATAGTGCCTCCATATCTTTAATGCAAAGTTTATGGCGCCTAACTCTAGATCATGAGTTGTATAGTTCTTTTCGTGACCCTTGAGTTGACGAGAGGCATAAGAGATCCTTTTCTTTCGTTGCATCACTACTCATCCCAAACCGGAATGATATGCGTCAATAAAGACAACAAAGTCCTCGGAACCTTCTGGCAAGGTCAGTATAGGTGCTTGAGTAAGCTTTTGTTTAAGTATATCGAACGCCTCTTGTTGTTTAGTTCCCCATTCATACTTGACGTTTTTGTGAGTCAAAGAGGTTAGGGGAACAGCTATACGAGAAAAGTTTTCAATGAACCTTCGATAGTAGCCGGCCAAACCTAAGAAACTTTGGATCTCGGTTGGCGACTTCGGGAAATACCACTTAGAGATAGCTTCAATCTTAGCGGGGTCCACTTGAATACCATTGACGTTGATAATGTGACCAAGAAATTGTACTTCGTGTAACCAGAACCCGCATTTAAAGAACTTGGCGTACAACTTCTCGGTTTAAGTATTTAAAGCAAGATTCGGAGGTGAATTTCATGATCAACCTTAGACTTATAATAAATAAGTATGTCGTCGATGAATACGATAACAAATTTATCCAAGTAAGGCTTGCAGATGCGATTCATCATATCCATGAACGCAGCTGGAGCATTAGTAAGTCCAAATGGCATAACGGTGAACTCATAATGGCCATGCCTCGTTCGGAATGCGGTTTTCGGAATATCCTCGGATTGGACTTTGAGTTGATGGTAACCAGAACGAAGGTCGATTTTAGAAAAGAAGCTTGCGCCTTGGAGTTGATCAAATAGATCACCGATTCGAGAGAGTGGATAACTGTTTTTGATTGTTACTTTGTTAAACACTCGATAGTCAATACACATTCGCATGGATCCATCCTTATTTTAGACGAAAAGTATCGGCGCTCCCCATGGTGATGAACTCGGTCGAATGAAGGCTTTCTCAAGAAGCTCCTCGAGTTGTTTCTTTAATTCCTTCATTTCGGTTTGCGCTAAGCGATATGATGCTTCGGTGATCGGAGCAGTACTAGGAATGAGATTGATCCTAAACTCTACTTCACGATCGGGATAGATTCCAGGAAGTTCGTCGGGAAAAACATCGGTAAAGTCGAAGACAATAGGCACGTCCTTTATCTCATTTGGTTTGAATTATTCAGTGACGTAGGCCATTAATGCTAAGCATCTTGATTCAAACATTTGTTAGCCCTAATCATGGAATTATGCTAACTTGGCCAGCGTCTTTGTCCCCCTCAATTTGAATGGTTCGTTTATCAGGGGCTTGAAGTTCAACGGTTTTGCTATTGCAAATGGTACGAGCATGGTTGTAGGATAACCAATCCATACCAAGTACAATGTTAAAACCAGCAAGAGTCATTGGCAATAATTGAATAGGCAGAATGTAACCAACTAAAAGAATTTTTCTGTTTTCAAAGGTTTCGGAGATTTTGACTATTTCGCGCTAGCAGTCTCGACGCTTAGAGTTTTATTTAATTTTGTTAAAGGATAGTTTAATAGACTACAAAATTTATAATCTATAAAACTTAAATTCGCACCCGAATCAAACAAAACTCTAGCATAGGTGTCATTGACTAGAAACGTACCGGTGATAGTTTCTGGCATGTCAGCAGCCTTTTTAGTGTCAAGGACGAAGACTCTTGCATTGCCCTTCTTGGCACAACCGCTTCCACCCGCACCACCAGTCGCGGGTTTGTTCTTGGGGCATTCGAAACTCATATATCCCATTTCCTTGCAGTTGTAGCAGGTCATTTTCTTCTTCCAGCAATCAGCCGTTGCGTGGCCAGGTCTATGACATGATTCACAGACAGTTTCTGTAGATGATGGAACATCTCGGCATTACCCTCTGTGGCGCTTTTTGCATGTCTTGCAGAATGAAGAATTTGTATTAATCCCGTTCGTTTTTGAATTGCGCACTTGCCTTTGAAGTGGGTGCTTCCTCCAGTTTTCCCTTGATTGTTGGTCAACATAACTTTCTTGTCTTCCTCCTTGCTGCGGACAAGGCCGCCCATCAGATATCCGGCCAATTCCATTGCGAAGTCGGAAGTTTGAGGAAGGTGAGACCTCACCATGTCACAGATTTCCCGCGGCAATCCCCATATGTATCGTGTTACTTTGTTGGACGTAGGGGTAACCAGCTGGGGAACAAGATGACAGTATTCGTGAAATTTGGTGTTGTATTCGCGGAGGTTTGTTCCCACGATTTTGTTATTGAGAAATTTGGTTTGAATCTGGTCGGTTTCATGCATCAGACAAAATTTTGCCATTAATATCTCTTTGAATTCTTCCCATGATAGAATGTACATCGTTTGTCTTCCTCTACTCAGAATCAACGTGTTCCACCATTCTAAAACTTCTCCTTTGAACATTTGGGCTGAGTATTGTATCTTCTCTTGATCAGAACATTTACTTATGATTACTATCAACTCCATTTCCTCGATCCATCTTACAGTAGCAATGGCGCCTTTGTCGCCATAAAATTCCTTGGGTCCAAAGTACTTGAACGAACAACCACTTATCTTAAGTTTCTTTAGCTCTTGTCTAATTCCACCATCGGAATTTGACTCGTGAACACTCTCTTCAACACGGGACGGTTTCGGACGGGATTTAACAGATTTTCGGGAGAGTTCAAGAGATTGGGAATGTTTAGATTGTTTAGATTGAGATCTTGCTATTGATTCATTTCTTATAGTATCTTTTATCAATTGTTGGATTTGGTTCATATACTTATCGGGGATTTTCTCTTCTTGTTCTTTCTCGTGGTCCTTTCCTTTTTCTTTTCTTATCTCAGCTTCTTTTCGAGAATTTTCAACATTATTGCTTTGTTGAGACATTTTTCTTTTCTTTTTCTAGTTTTCTTTTTAACTGAAATTTAATAAATATCATTTCTTAAAACAAATATTTTATTTATTTCACAATATATATATATATCATTCATAAAATGATATATATATATATGTATGTATTTTTACAACATCCATATGTATATCGTTTACTCGATATACATATGTACCTATCTTTATTTATATACATATTACACACATTACATTGGGTTACATCAAACACACACACAACTCTTCCATATTCGTCCCTCTTTCGTCTCATCAATCCTTGATAAACTTCTTGACCATCTTTGTCATCTTATTGCATTTTCTCAGAAGTTTTTCTCCCATCTTCTTCTTTTTCTTTCCATCCACTGCTATCTTCTTCTTAAGATCATCTGTCTCATGTAGGGCTCAGTCCAAATGCTCCTCCTGTGACTAAGGGATCTCTTTAGGGTATCCATACTTTGGTGGCAGATCACGATACCCCATCATGATCATGTCGTGGTGATTCCTTGGATTTGGATATGGCGATGATGTCACGTCGGATGGGTAATTGAAGAATTCTTCGGCAGCCTCGTTCTGCTCACGCATTTCATTGGCTTGATCTTCAAGTGATGGTATCTCGCCTCGGTATGGTGGAAAGCTTGATGATGCTTTGTTCTTGAGTTCCTCGAGGTATTGTACACAAGGCTCAATGGAGCCATTACTTGGATTTTGGGAAAGAACGATTCCTCTATTGGTGTCGACACTTCAGTAGGGTTCTCAAGGTATTCTTCCTCAAGTTCCTCTTCATATTCTTTTTTAGGATCCTCTTCTTCCTCAGGTTCCTCTTCCTCCATTAGTTGGGCAGTCTCCTTCACCGTTGTTGGGACGGGAGTCAACAGAGTCAAAAGCAAAAGTTCTGGTGTGCCATGTACGTTGGTAAGAATGGCATTGCATCCAATCGGACGAGTCTGACATAGATTCCTCCTTGATCGGTCGGTTGGAGAGAAAGTGTACGATGGGTGAGGATTTGGAAGTAGGTATGTCGGAGCACCAGATGGGTAATATGGCGGGACCTTGGATGGTTGATATGTTGGTATCTCAGAAGGGTGGTACATGGGTATACTTGACGAGTGGTAGCTTGAATATCTTGGAGGATCATTTCTTGGCAGGGGGGGCTATTAGGTAAGTTAATTGGACAATGCTCGGTTCAAGGGAAATATATTGGCATGGTTCAGTCAATTTATTGGTCTTGGTTGAAGAAAGCTTCATAGTAGTCCTCGCTCATCTTATCTTTGGGTAGAGGTTCGAGTATTCCAGCCTTCTTTTCTTCACGTACATAGCAATCCATCATCTTCTTGAAAGACATCTAATTTGGGTGGTTTAGAGTGAGGAGCGAAAGAAAAGGTTACCAGCCTATCTTAACCCTATTTCAAATAAAAAAACAAGTAATGAAAATATTTTTCCTATACTTCGAGTCTCTACACTCGAAACCCCAGCAAACACCGCAGCGTTCGACTAGTTGAGTACCTATACATATACACAAGGTCATACTCCCCGCAGGCAGCATAATTGTGACCAGGTTTGATGTGCCAATCACATATGTAAGGATCCAGACAAACGTACATGATAGCATGAGGCTAGTATTTATACCCTTTGTTTATAAATGTTTTAGAGACACTTAGTCTCATGTAAATATTTTCATTTAACATGTTTGACTCGTTTTAAAACAAGTTTATAAAGTTGGGGCGCATTCACCTTTTTTATTTAGATCGGCTCCACTACACCATCCGAGGGTCTTTCCCGTTGTTATCTCGCTGGTTATGTAGAAGAAAGTGATTGTGTGGAAACGAACAAGGTTTACGGAGATAAAAAGATTTTAAATTCAATTTTTGATTCTCATGTGAATCCAAAAACATCTGTTGTTAACCCGGTCTGTAATAATAATACTTCGAAAAATATTTTGAACAATCATGTAATTTGTGAGAGTGTTCATGTTGACACCTCTCTTGATGATGTGAATGAAAATGATGTTTCCACTTCTGATAGTGAGTGTTAAATTATTTTTGATGAGGTTGTTTATAATAGAAGGGTGCAAGAAAATGTGTCTGTAAATACAAACATACCTAGTTGTTCATCAAGTGATTGTAAAGTAGAGGGAGATAAAATTAAAGATAATTGTCTTGAAAATGAAAATGATAGTACTTCGAGCAAATATGTTCCACCTCATAGAAACAACTTTTATCAATCAACTAATCAGTTTTATCAACCTCAACTCAACAATCAGTTTGGTAGCAGCTACTATGGTTGTTATTCACAAGACTATGTCAATACATTCTATTCAAATGTTTTTGATGATCGAGGTTATAGATCAGATAACCTGTTTGTTCCGTTCCAAGCATTACTTAATCACCGCAACCCATGCATTATTATTCACGTTGCAAGACATTGCAAGAACTGGCATAAAAAGCAAAGAGAAATGAACAGTCAGTTTAATCAATTTCGTTCCAGAGCCAAACCAAGCTCAAGAACAAGAAATGATCTATTGGATATTCCTGCCAGTGAAATGGACGTGAGATACAGAAATAAGAAAAACAGTAAACCTCCTTTCTGGATAACCAAAAAGGAGAGAGCAAAAAGGAATTCCAAGACTGAAAAGTCAATGAATTCATCAAAAAGAAGCAACAAAAGGAATCCAAAGATTGAGAAATCTGATGATTTTGTTTTTAAACCAAAAAGAAGACAGTCAAGAAAATCTTTCAAAAATAGGAAACATGATCAGTCATGGATTTCTAAGGATTGTTCTTCTGATTCTGACACATCCTAACACTTCATAAATCATAACGAGAAAGTAAAGTTTGACACCCTTGTGGTTGACCCTCCCAAGACCACTAAGTCTTTGGAACCCGTATATAATTAAGCTGTTACTGTGTGTAGGGTCTGCCAAGACGGCCTGTCACTGGTATTTGTTACTTGGACAGTTGCTGTACCCGACATATGACAGGAGACGAATCTTTGTTGTTCTACGTTAAACGGTTTGATGGTGGATACGTTTCTTTTGTCAGAGATATGGGAGGGAATATTACAAAACAGGGAAGAGTGTCAAATGGAATTCTGACGTTCGATGACGTAAATCTGGTGGAGCAGCTGAATCATAATCTGCTCGGTATTTCACAAATATGTGATTGACAGTACTCCACATTATTCACTGAGATTGAATGCTTGATTCTCAAGCCAGGTTTCAAAGTCCTAGAAGTATTGATTTTGATGTGTACGCCGAGGCATAATTATGCTTATATAATAAACATGAATAGCTCTTATTCACGTAAGATAGCTTCTTGTTTATTATCTAAGGCCTCGGAGAATGACTCATCCCTAAGGCATTGACGTCTTGGTCATGTGAATTTCAAAAACTTAAACAAATTGGTTAAAGGGGAACATGTGAGGGGATTGCCTATTAAATCTTTCTCTTGCATTGAAAAATGTTTTCAGGCTCTAAATGCAAGCAACACAAGCTCCCTCACAAACCCAAGACAATAACCTCCATAGATTCCATTCTTCAGCTATTTCCCATGGATTTGTTTGGTTCCTCACTAGGAAGAACAAATTGCACAAGAGAATAGAGTTGATCAACCTGACTCTATTCCATCATTCTCCGATGTTCTTGAAAATGCTCCTTGCATTTTTCATCCCATTGAGACTCTGACTCTCAATCTTTAAGTTGAACCTGTCACCATGGTTGAACACATTCCTCAGTTGCCCATTCATCGACGTCATCCCATAAAAAACATCATAGGATCTCCATCTGTTGGCATCCAAACAAGAAGTAAATTTGGTACTATTAACGAATGTCTTTTTGCATTTTTTATTTCACAAGTTGAACCAAATGACTACAAGATGGCCCTGAAAGAAAACTCGTGGGTTGATGCTATACAAGAGCAGTTGTTTCAGTTCAAGAAACTTTCACGTTTGGAGACTGGTCAAGATTCCACCGAACAAAAGACCTACTGGGACAAAATGGGTTTTCAGAAACAAGAAAGATGATAAGGGGGTATTACAAGAAACAAAGCAAGACTATTTGTGCAAGGTTTCTCTCAAGTGAAGGTCTTTATTATGATGAAACTTATGCACCTGTGTCTAGGCTCGAGGCAATTCGTTTCTTCTTGGCCTATGGCTCATACATGAATTTCGAATTGTATCAAATGGACGTGAAGACCGCTTTTTTGTATGAAAAAGCGGGGGAGGAGATATACGTGAAACAACCATCTGGTTTTGAGGATCTTGGTAATCTAAACTATGTTTACCGTCTTGATAAAGCTCTCTATGGCCTTCACCAGGCACCTCGTGCTTGGTATGCTACCTTAGCTGAACATTTGCTAAATAATATCTATAGAAGAGGAGTTATCTATCAAATGCTCTTTATCAAGAAGGTGAAGGGTGATCAGATCTTGGTCCAAGTGTATGTTGATGGCATTATCTTTGGATCTACATCTGATAAATTGTGTAGAGAGTTTGCCGAGGTCATGCAAAGCCGGTTTGAGATAATCTCGTTAGGAGAGATGACTTTTTTTTGGGTCTTCAAGTTGAATAAAAGGAGACCTGTGCTTGCTCCAGATCCATCGGGAACTCCATTTGATCAACATCTTTACATATCAATGATCGGCCCCCTGATGTATCTCACTGTCAGCAGGCCGGACATCATGTTTCCTATCTGTCAGTGTGCCAGATAACAATATAATCCTAAAGAATCCCACATAACTGTTGTAAAGCGTATTTTTTGATACCTTAAAGGAAAGCCTTGCTTAGGTCTTTGGTATCCCAAAGACTCCCATATGGTGTTGCACGCTTACACCGACAGTGACTATGGGGGTTGCAATCTTGGTCGAAAGTCAACATCGGGTGGATGTCAGTTCCTGGGTGATAGGTTGATCTCTTGGAAAGGCAAGAAACAATTCAATGTGTCCACCTCCATTGCTGAAGCAGAATACATTGCTGCCTCTGCTTGCTGTTCACAAATGATATGAGCCAGCATCAGCTGCCGGATTACGGTTTGAATTTCTTTACGCCCCCATTAAGTGTGATAATGAAACAGCAGTTTGTATTGTCAAAAACCCGGTCCACCACTCAAATACAAAACACATTGATATTCGAATGCATTTCATTCGTGATTGTTAAGACCGAAAACTTGTCACAATTGAACTGGTAGACACTAATGACAACTTTGAGGATCTGTTCACAAAA
>NW_027500160.1:0-66921 GCF_021521415.1 Bidens hawaiensis
GCAAATCCATAGATTAGTTAGAGCTCATTTTGAAGATCCATTGCTCAACATATAATAACTCAAACAACTCCATACAAATTAAAAAAAAATAAAATAAAAAAGTAAAAGTAAAATCATCTAAAAATAAAACCACACAGTAAAACCCATAAAAAGCGAAAAGTAAAATCATCCAAAAAAACCTAAAAGTAACCCATGTACACGCGGCTACAAGCTAGTATTTTATTTAAATTAGGAGTTAGGAACCTCTATAAAATACAAAACTTAGGGGGTGATTAGGTCTTTACTCACAAGTATTACGTAAATTTTCATTCTTTCAAAATATATTTACAACATTGGTCCCTCAACTTTACTCATTTTTTGTTAATTTAAAGAATAGCTATACTAATACCCCCGAATTCAAAACCAACTACACATATGATTTTTAACGGCCATAACTTTTTCACACGTTAATATTTTCAAAAAAATTACACCATAAAAACGAGCTTTTATTCTCTTTATTTGAGTATGATATTGATGTTTTTAGTTGTAAAAGGTTAACATGTTACTTGATTATCATTTAGGATCGGCAACATGTCGAGTTGGGCGAGCTTGGGTCATTTGTAAAACTAGATTAGGGTCGGAACGAGTCAGGATACAAAAAAAAAAGATTAATTTGGTTCGGGTCGGCATGGGTTCGAGTAGGAAAAGGGCCAGGTCAACTAGTCGGAACGGGTTTGGGGCCAAAACGGGTAGTTTAAAATTTGATTTATTTGTATTTATTTGAAATTACTGTATTTTAGCTTTGGTTCTTTATTTTTCTCACCGGTTACGCAGATGCTGTTGTTTACATGTACCAAGGTCAATAAACGCATATCCAACACCACGCTATTCGCATAACTCAATCTTGATAAGCGCTCAACCTAGCTCCCTGCACCGGTAATCAGCATGAATTACATGTGTGCTGTTGGTTAACCTTGTTTTAATGTTGGCAACTGTGCATTCTGGTCCAGTTACACATGTTCAATCTTCGGTTACACGCTACTGACTTTTCACAAGTTATGCGCCCAATTTCGGGTTATATGTGCATTGTCATCAGGTGACGTATGTACCGACATTAACCATGAGTTAAATGTCGAGTTACACATGCACCCCGCTGCATCGCAGACACCCTACTAGTTTTCTAAGAAGATGGTGTACCTTACTAGTTTTCTAAGAAGATGGTGTTGCATATACGGTATAAAATCCCAAAATCAAAACTGAGGTTTGTTGGGTCATAAAGTCGATTTTCAATGAAAAAATCCTTTAAATCATTCATATCGCACTCTCTATTTCTATATAAACATATACTTCAACTAGAATTCATCATTATCTAAATTTAACTATGATTTTATAAAACACCCCACATCCAAAACTTTATATCATTATTTATGTTATTGTTGTGAAGCGAGCATAAGTCTTAAATATGAGAGAAAGATGTAGGTAGAAAGACATAGATTTCATTAATCAACGTGCATATTACAATGAGATATTTTAGTCGGTTTCCTATAATATATGAGTGAGCTTTGTAAACTATATGGCAAGGTTATTAGTGTAGGGGAGAGAAAATGTTAGGTGAGAAAGTTAAATTTGGGTTTATATTGTTCACACCATATAATTTTTAATATTTTTTGAAAGTGGTTGTGAGTGGAAGAGAGGAAAAAATAATGATAAATATATAAAAAGTATTATTTAGTTAAAAAAAGAGATGGAAAAGATAATGATTTTGATGTAATTATATGTATATGGATAGATAATGAGCTGAGAGGATTAGGTTAAAATACAAATGGTAACAAAAATGAGAAGTGTGAAAAGCAATCTACTTTATTTTTTTTAGAATGATGACTCTATTGTATTTAGGTTACCGCACTCACCAAATTTGAGAGTCCCGACGCCCCACTCTGGCCAAACTATGTTATCACCTGGCGCACGCTGGCTTATATTTGATGGTTCTGATTAATTTAATTTGAAAAAAATTAGTGAAAAGGGCATATGAGCATCATATTGTTATAAAAAAATAAAATAAGTGAGTGTTTATATATTGTATTATTGATTGATCATTGCGCTTTTCAATTGGGTTTTCTATGCATTGTGTTATAGGTTCCGGTAATTGTGTTTTTCATTTGGTACTCGTATTAGAGATAAAAATAAAAACAAAAATTAGATCATGCTATCTTTTTGTTCGTCATTATGTCTTTCTGCTATTTTTTTTTGCTCATTATTATGTATTTCTACTCATCATTGTGTTTTAGTCATTGTATATTAATTGTCTTTTGTTCGGGATTGACATAAGGCCTTAAGTTAATTTGAGAAAAAGAGTATTACGCTCATCATGCATTACGTTCACGTCATGTGTAACATTTATTTTTCATTGTGTTTTACATTTCAGATTATTGTGTAATATGCATTCACCATTGCGTTTTATGTTTTAGGTTATTGTGTATTATGTGTTCATTATTGTCTTTTTTGTATTTGATAATTTGTGGTTAATTTATTATATATTTATATATAGATTACACAATGTTAATAGTACTAAAAAAACACAATGATGAAAAAAGACACAATGACAAGCAGAAAGACACAATGACGTAATTTTTGTTTTAATATGACAAGTCATTTTATTAAATATAAAAAAAACGCTTGTTATTATACTGATTTTTTTAAAACATAAAAAATATATCATATGAAAAGGTTATAGACGTTTAAAAATGATTGGGGAATTGACACGCGGTCTTGCTTTTGGAGAAAAAAAATATGTTTTATTACTTTTATGTATTTCTCATTTTGGTCTAATTGACACATGTCAATTGTTTTTAAAGGTTAATGTTATAAAAAAAATAAAAATTGGGACAACTCACAAGAGGAAAAAGTTCAAGATTACAAGAAAAAAAAGGAACCAACCAAATAACAACCAAGACCATTAGCTCATAAAGGAAAATTAACGAAATTAAAACAGCTCCACTTTTCCCATTCTAGTCCTAATCTCTTGTTCGTTGGCTCACCCAAAGAAAAGACACGGTCTTGATGTTGGTTATTACTTTAGCAATCGAGAAGGCTTTGTGGTTAAAAGTAATATCATTTCTAATTAACCAAATCATCCACATGTTTCCAACAGAATCGCTTGAATTACCTTAGCTCCATCCTTTATCTTTATGATCTTTAATGGATATTCAAGAATCTCCTCACTGGTTCAAATTGATGAGGAATCGGAATTTTCACCCATGTGAGAATAATGGTCCAAATCCACCGCGCCAGCTTACAATGAACCATAAAGTGTGCTGACGATTCCGGTGCCATTTTACACGAAGCACACATTGTATCCCTCACCTTTACACTCCTTACCGATAACGGCAATTTTGTAGCTATTCGATTCAAAAGAAGTCTCCAAATAAAACAATTCACCATGGTTGGCAATTGTTTTACCCATAAACATCTCTCTTCAACCTGACATTTCCCTTGTCCAACCCCCATTTAAAGTTCTTGACAACATAATTATTAAAGACCCATCTGCTCCTTTCCAGAGCCATCATCGTGACAACATGAAGTTAGATAGTAAGTTTGCACATGCCCTCATATTAGTTTTTATCCGTTTTGTCCTAATGGGCCTAGCCCATCTCTAAATCCAAATGAACTCTCCATTAAGCCACTTGTAGTAGTCTTGTCTTGTAGAAAAATATCCTTTTTCTTTTCTCCAATCCAAATAATGATGGAAATATTTCTTTAAGTCGTTTGTCCCCAACCCATTTATCAATCCAGAATAAAGTCTTATCCTCTTTGTCCAACTGAACTTTGAGCTTGTTCGCCCCGGTTAAAAAACCATCATCTTCATCCAAACCCAATTTATTAATGCTCTTCCAAATACCCCCTAAAGATTTTTTAACTGGGATAATATCCTAATTTTGATTACTAGTGTGTACTGCTGAAATAACTTTTACCTAAAGAGAAGATTTACCGTTTTTGTATCTAGACCACCATTTTGCGAGAAGCGCCAAATTAGTAGCTTTTAAGCTCCCAACACCTAAATCACATCTATCTTTATCTCTTATAATTTTTTCCAAGCGACCCAACTAATCTTTTCGTTATCACCATTTCCACCCCGCAAAAATCTTCGACGTTTAGCTTCCAACTTTTTAAGTACATCCGTCGGTGCCTTAAAATTTAGAATAATAAACACCCAAACTTCCTAATACGGACTCAACAAGCGTTAGTCGGCCACCAAATGATAAAATCTTAACTTTCATTTTGATAATTTCGAGTCAAACTTATCTACTATCGGATTCCAGTCTTTAATATGACTCATGCTGGCACCAATGTGTAAACCGAGATACACGAACGATAGCTTTTCCGTTTTGCATTCAACATCGAAGCCATAGCTCTAACCTCGTCTAAATCCACTTTAACCCTACATAACGTACTCTTGTTTAAGTTAACTTTTAAGCCGGAAGCCAAATGAAAACATCTCAGAATTCGATTTAGGTTTCTAAAATTTAGATTTACGCCATCCTCCATCAAATACCGCATTATCCGCATAGAGAAGATGTGAAACAAGAGGACAATTTCCTGGTATTTGAATACCATTAAAGTGACCTTCCGAACATGCCGAACATATTGCTACACTTAGTGTTTCCATTGCAATGATAAATAAAAAAGATGAGAGGGCATCACCTTGCCTAACTCCTTTTCTAATATCAAACTCAGTAGTTGGCAACCCGTTAATTAAAATTGACAACCTCGCTGAGATAAAGTTCCTTTAACCCATGGCCTCCACTTTTTCGGGAACCCATCTAAGCCATTACCAAATCTAGAAACCTCCAATTTACCGAGTCAAATGCCTTATCAATGTCCACTTTAAACAACATCGTTTTAAAATTAACGTTCCTTCAATAATTTATCTTCCTGATACGTATGTTGATTATTCTTCACCAATTATTGACCAATTACACTTTTCATTCGATTCGCCAATACCTTTGATATCAATTTCGGTATACACCCGTTAAGTTAATCGGGCCTATATTCTTCAATTTTACAAGGCTCCCCACAATAGGGAAATAAAACTCGCATTGCAGCCTTTGCTAATCCTCACATGAGTGTATAAAAATTAAGAATACCCACCACATCTCCTTCAAAGATTTCCCAAAATTTCCTTATGAATTTGAATGTGAAACCGTCCAGGACCGGAGCCTTCTCTCCACCACAATCCTAAACTGCCCTTTTATTTCCCTTATAGGAAAAAGGTTTAATAATATTCTCCGCCTGAGAAGAAGATAGCCTTGCCAAATCAATATTAAAAATTTTCACACTTCTCATTTTTTTGAGTATTTGTAGAATAACTCAACCTTTGAGTTGAGGATGTTCTCAATCATAGTACTTATTATATAAATCAAAATAAATCTTTAAATTTTAGAGATATGAACAATCAATCTCTCTATAAAGATTTACTCTTCAATGGTTTTCAAATTTTGAAGATGATTCATAGAGAAATAAACAAATACTCTATTTTCCAAAAGTAAGATGAGGATAGAGAATGAAATATGAATCCTCTAATTAAACATAACTTTTTTAAAATAATATTAAATACACCAAGACACAATGAGTAGAGGTGGGAAAATGAACCGGTTAACCGAACCGACCCGTAACTGAATCAGTTTGAAACAAATTACGTAGAAATCGGTTTGGAACCAATTGAAACCGTAGGTTCGGAACCAGTTTGTAATTTTCTCCACCAAAACCAATTCCAAACCTGTTAACCGAACCAAAACGGCCAAAATCAGTAAAAAACTGGTCAAAACCCGAACCAAAACCGATCATAACATGGTAAGAAACCGGTTTCAACCCGAACCGAAATCGATTATAAACCGGTTTTGACTTTTGTTGACCAAACCGGACCGATTTTAACCCAAATCGGTTTTGAGTTTTAAACCGGTTTGTGCACCTCTTAAAAGGAGTACAAAAAGTAAATTAATTTCTTATTTGCTGGGGTGTTGGCTTTATGATCGCGATTAAGGTATTTTTTCCCTTTTTCAGAAAATCGACTTTTCTTTTTTGCCCCCGCACTCTCTAATTTGGAAAGATCTGTTGCCCCACTCTGACCACACTACGTTGTCTTAACCGGGCCCATGCTGGCTTCAGAGTTGGCTTGAGCAGTTCCTCTAACAAACCATACCGTTGGCTGCCACTTGAAAGTCGTCATGCAGCCACAAGAGCATAACTCTCTGGCGTAACACACGGTGGGACGAACCGGAGCCTTCTCTCCACCATGATCCCAAACTGCCCTTTTATTTCCCTTATAGGAAAAAGGTTTAATAATATTCTCTGCCTGAGAAGAAGATAGCCTTGTCTAATCAATATTAAAAATTTTCACACTTCTCATTTTTTTTGAGTATTTGTAAAATAACTCAACCTTTGAGTTGAGGATGTTCTAAATCATAGTACTTATTATATAAATCAAAATAAATCTTTAAATTTTAGTGATATGAACAATGAATCTCTCTATAAAGATTTACTCTTCAATGGTTTTCAAATTTTGAAGATGATTCATAGAGAAATAAACAAATACTCTATTTCTAAAAATAAGATGAAGATAGAAAACGAAATATGAATCCTCTAATTAAACATAACTTTTTTAAAATAATATTAAATACACCAAGACACAAATGAGTAGAGGTGGACAAATGAACCGGTTAACCGAACCGACCCGAAACTGAATCGGTTTAAAACAGATTATGTAGAACCCGGTTTGGAACCGATTGAAACCGTAGGTTCGGAACCGGTTTGTAATTTTTCCACGAAAACCAATTCCAAACCTGTTAACCGAACCGACACCGGTCAAAACCCGAACCAAAATCGATCTTAACATGGTAAGAAACCGGTTTCAACCCGAACCGAAATCGATTATAAACCGGTTTTGACTTTTGTTGACCAAACCGGACCGATTTTAACCCAAATCGGTTTTGAGTTTTAAACCGGTTTGTGCACCTCTTAAAAGGAGTACAAAAAGTAAATTAATTTCTTATTTGCTGGGGTGTTGGCTTTATGATCGCGACTAAGGTATTTTTTCCCTTTTTCAGAAAATCGACTTTTCTTTTTTGCCCCCGCACTCTCTAATTTGGAAAGATCTGTTGCCCCACTCTGACCACACTACGTTGTCTTAACCGGGCCCATGCTGGCTTCAGAGTTGGCTTGAGCAGTTCCTCTAACAAACCATACCGTTGGCTGCCACTTGAAAGTCGTCATGCAGCCACAAGAGCATAACTCTCTGGCGTAACACACGGTGGGACGAACCGGAGCCTTCTCTCCACCATGATCCCAAACTGCCCTTTTATTTCCCTTATAGGAAAAAGGTTTAATAATATTCTCTGCCTGAGAAGAAGATAGCCTTGTCTAATCAATATTAAAAATTTTCACACTTCTCATTTTTTTTGAGTATTTGTAAAATAACTCAACCTTTGAGTTGAGGATGTTCTAAATCATAGTACTTATTATATAAATCAAAATAAATCTTTAAATTTTAGTGATATGAACAATGAATCTCTCTATAAAGATTTACTCTTCAATGGTTTTCAAATTTTGAAGATGATTCATAGAGAAATAAACAAATACTCTATTTTCTAAAAATAAGATGAAGATAGAAAACGAAATATGAATCCTCTAATTAAACATAACTTTTTTAAAATAATATTAAATACACCAAGACACAAATGAGTAGAGGTGGGCAAATGAACCGGTTAACCGAACCGACCCGAAACTGAATCGGTTTAAAACAGATTATGTAGAACCCGGTTTGGAACCGATTGAAACCGTAGGTTCGGAACCGGTTTGTAATTTTTCCACGAAAACCAATTCCAAACCTGTTAACCGAACCGACACCGGCCAAAACCGGTCAAAACCCGAACCAAAATCGATCTTAACATGGTAAGAAACCGGTTTCAATCCGAACCGAAATCGATTATAAACCGGTTTTGACTTTTGTTGACCAAACCGAACCGGTTTTAACCCAAACCGGTTTTGAGTTTTAAACCGGTTTGTGCACCTCTTAAAAGGAGTACGAAAAGTA
Source organism: Bidens hawaiensis (assembly GCF_021521415.1). Taxonomy (NCBI): domain Eukaryota; kingdom Viridiplantae; phylum Streptophyta; class Magnoliopsida; order Asterales; family Asteraceae; genus Bidens; species Bidens hawaiensis. The sequence continues at coordinate 8,069 of NW_027500160.1, forward strand.
AATTAATTTCTTATTTGCTGGGGTGTTGGCTTTATGATCGCGACTAAGGTATTTTTTCCCTTTTTCAGAAAACCGACTTTTCTTTTTTGCCCCCGCACTCTCTAATTTGGAAAGATCCATTGCCCCACTCTGACCACACTACGTTATCTTAACCAGGCCCATGCTGGCTTGAGCAGTTCCTCTAAGAAACCATACCGTTGGCTGCCACTTGAAAGTCGTCATGCAGCCACAAGAGCATAACTCTCTGGCGTAACACACGGTGGGACGAAAACCCTGGTAGGCTCGGGATCCAAACTGACAACCTCGCAAGGCCTAGCTCAAATTCATTACTGGCAATATCCACCCAAAATGACACAAATGGGGATCGAATTTGGTTCTTCATTGAAAAACACAAATCTTTCTACCACTAGGCTACAAGGGGATCACGACTAAGGCATTTAATAATAAGTTTAAGAAAACATATGTTACCAATAGTACTATTCACGAGCCACCGGCTTGAAGTTAATCGTTATGTTTCGTGGGGACTTTTGTGTGTTAGCACTTAGATAATTCTCATCATCAAATAATTCAGAGTATACAGATATGTATCAACATGTTTTCCACCCCAAAAGTTCGTAAAAACAATTTAAAAGTGGGGTCATGAAACTCACGGTTTAGTAGAGATCCGGTACAGAGGTACAGTGTAAGCTCGTAGTTTGTTTTGACTCGTTCACTAGTCCCTATAATGAATATTATAATAATATTAATATTTTAATATTATTATAATCTCAATACTAAATTGGGCTGTATATCTAATCTGGGTATAACTGTTATACCCGGAAAGTGTCAATAGGCTTAGATTGTGATGTTGTTCAATGTCTAATACTGAAAACTAAGGGTGTGCAGACTTAGGTCCGGACCGAAAAACCCGACATAACCGACCCTAAAATAACAGAACCCGAACCGACCCTACACTTCCCGGGTTTTTTTCGGTCTTGATTTATGCAGATGTTCGGTCTCGGGTCGAGAACCGGTGAAAACCCGACTAACCGAGTGAGACTGATACTAGAAAGCGGGATCTGGTGTTGTGCCTCCCGTCAACGGTGTTGGTGAGATTTTGCTCTAATTGGTTTATGATTGTATCTTACAGGGTCGACATGAGTGACCTGAGATGCAAAATCACAAGCTTCCAACTATCATTATTGTTCCATGGTCGTGGAAGAAGCGCCATGATCCATGAAGGCAGAAGAATCATAGTTTTGTGGTTTGAAAGAGCTGTATCTGAGTGAAGAGAAAATATGCTAATAATATCAATAAGGAAAGGGATGGGAGTGGGACTGTGGGAGTTGCCTGTCGGTATCCCTAAAATAAAAAATAAAGTTGAAAGTTAAAAGTAATAAAATATATATGCTTTTGATATTGCTTTGGAAATCATAAAGCATACATGTGTATATAGCTTTGAAATATGGTTATAGAAAAGAGGCCATACTTCATATACTTAAATAAATAGATTTATAGGGAATCTCTTTGCAAATTTAAAAAGTAAGTTCTCAAAATGCTTATTCTCTCTCTTTCATTGTCTATCATCACACTTCTCTATCACCTTGAAGAAGATAGATGAGTTCTTCGTATCTGCCGTCCCACAGCCTCACCATCTTTCGCATCATCTCCATAAACAGTCTGCTTGACGAATATGGCCACTACAAAAACGATTTCGGTCCTTTTCTATCTACCCGGAGCACCAAAACCGATGGGACCCGATACCCGAAGTGAGTCAAACGGGCCGGTCTTCGGTTCTTGCAAATATGATTTTCGGGTTTCGGTCTGGGTCGAGTATTTCCCGGTTCGGGTCGGTCCAACTCAGATGCAAACCCCTACTGAAAACCGAACTTGGCTCAGTTTCCCCGTTTCACCAGCTGGACCAAGTTGTTCGTTTATGCGTTCAGAAAACAGTTATGGGGATGTAAGATTGGGTAAACGTATTGGTTGATAAAATGATTAAGTTATAAAGAAAGATCACAATTAGGGGTCTAGATTCGCTACGGGCTCGTTTCCGTTTATTCAGGTTTGATTTGGAGAAAAACGCGCATAATCTATTCAAATTGTCCAGATTTCTCATAAAAAGTTCATTTTTACTTAATTAATCCAAAAATATAATTTCTGATCACTCTTGATGTTTTGATATTCCAACAAGTTTGTTAATCAAGAACTTGTCGGTTTTTATCAGAATTGAATTTGTTTAATTTTCAAATTAGCACAACTAATTATTCGTTAATCACGAACTTGTCGGTTCGTTCGTTTATTTTAAATCTTTTAACCGATAACGAGGTCGTTCACTATTTATATTATCATTATATTACTTTGTTCGATTGTTTGATTTACCGCACCCGTCTCGAGCACTTATCAAGAACAAAGCCGTTCGTTGTCGGATCCGGTTTTGGGACCTACAATCGGTATCAGAGCGGGTCGAATCTTATGATTCAACTTTGTTCTTGATATTCGGGTTCTATTTCCGCTATTACCCGAACCGAGACGTTAATTCCGTTTGATTTAGAGAAAAACACTTACAATCTATTCAATTGTCCGGATTTCTCATAAAAAGTTCATTTTTACTTAATTAATCCACAAATATAATTTCTTATCACTCTTGATGTTCTGATATTCCAACAGGTTTGTTAATCACGAACTTGTCGGTTTTTATCAGAATTGAATTTGTTTAATTTTCAAATTAGCACAACTAATTATTCGTTAATTACTAAATTATGAAAATTTAGTCACTTATCAATTAAAATACGTATATTTTTATAAAAATATTTCTGGAATTATTTACTTGTTTATTAATTTATAAAAATTCATTTTATATGCTATATTTAGCCCCGAAAATCATTCTTTTATACCAAATGATTTCCCAAAAATCCACCAAAATTTCTAAGTGACCAGAATACATCCCAAAACAACCTGAAAAAATTCCAAAATCTAACAACCTTGCTAAATATCCTTTTTGAGCCCAAAACAACTACGAAAACTCAAATAAGCGCGAATGCACACAACATACTTACAAATGTACTTGCGAACGTACATACATACATACTTGCATATTTACAAACTATGATTGTTATACGCACAATTGAATTCTTGAAACTCGTGAAACTCACCAACTATTTGTAGTTGATCCGTTTTAACATGTTTTCAGGTGTACTTGATTGGATTAGCAAGCTAATGTGGTACGTGTTTGACTTGCGATCAATGTTGGGTGAATTGATGGAAGTGTGTTAGTAAAAAGTAAAGCTGCTTAAAGGGCTGAATTTAGTTTGTATCACCTAGTTGTAAACGAAGTTAGATCGATGTAAAATATTGTAAAATAGTTTGTACTGATCTTTATAAACAATGTGGTTGATACCAAAGGTATCTGTTACATTTTCGATTTACACTTACGCAATTTACTAAATGGGGTGAGATAGAAGTTGGTATTAGATACAATATATAAAATGAAAAAGTGTGTAATGTATTCTGTCAAGTGTCTATTTGGAATGGCCCGGTAATTATTAGTGGGCCTAAAAGATAAAGTATGAGCTTTATTATAGTTTCAGAGGCCCATCTTGAAGACCCATTAACTTGCTGATCAAGTCACGTATTCGTTTCTTCTCTTCATCTCCTTTCATCCCCGATCTCCCTCATTCTAGGGTTCATAAAATCCCCAAATCACTTCGGATTCAACGTTTTCTTCACTCGTTCTCTGCACACAATGGCAGGCTCCTAACCGAATTCCGTTATTATATCATCTTGCGATCGTAATTCAGTGTTATATTTGATTAAAACTCTCTGTTTGTTCTTTATACAGGAAGGAGGAGGTAGCTTGGACGCTCAAATCGAGTCACTGCTGAATGTGGAGAAGCAGATGAGACTCAACGGCGACGTTGCCGGTACAAAGAAGGCGGCCATCGATATTCTTCAGCTTTGCTTTGAGCGTCGTGATTGGAAGACGCTCAATGATCAAATTGTTGTCTTGTCTAAGCGACGTGGTCAGTTGAAGCAGGTGAATAAACTTCTATTTATGTAACTTGAAGGCTTGATGCGTGTCCTTAAGTCTATTAGAACTGCTTAGGGTTTCGGTTCCTAATGTTTTACACAAGTTATTAATTTTGATATTAGATAATTGAGTAGTGTAGCCTGCTCGCCTTGCTTGTCAATTTTATAGGTGAAAGCATGTAGTAAGTGTATAAACTCTGCTATACTCTTTTACTGGACTAGGGAATGTAATGGTAATTGAATATGTCGGATGTATGCCGAAAGAATAACATGCTTTTATGAAAGTTTTGGTGCTGTATATGTGGTAATTGAATATGTAGATGGGTTAAAAGGCTTCATTTGAATGTCTCTAATACACTTAAATTGAGTTACTTTTTGGGTGGTATAAATGTTGCTTCATCACGGCAAGAATTTGTTATATGCATGCGTTGGAAGTTTGATATTTAGGCCAATTGTGGACTGATGCCTGTGGAGTTTGGATACTTTGGTATTACTATTTTCTACACTTATAGTCTCCTAGAATTCGTACTACCAGTACGAGCACAACTGTTAATGATGCATAGGGTATTTCTGTTGTTTGGTTTAATTCTAATACTTAGAGAATAAAGAACCTCTTCAAACCATTTTCTTCCAGAATTCTAGTTTTAGCTTATAGGATTTGGTAGGGCTGTGTTGTTATTTTAAGGAGGCAATTATCAATAGGTGATACTAATTTTCAGTTTGTCATGATTGAATTGTCGAAAACACAAACCACAAGAGTGACTGAAACATGAATTCCCACTGTGAGTATTCTTATTGTGTAGTAGCATTCAATAGGTGAGGTCAACATAAAAATACAGAATGCTTATATTGGCAACTGATGAGAGAATTAACTAAGCCTTAAATGATATCCTGGAGAGGAAGATGAGCTGTATTCAAAAGATAATCATGAATTTAAAGGAAACATTTATCTTACTAGAACATCGAAAATAAAAAAAATGTAGTCTTGGAGTTTTGTTGCAATTACTGTTGGGGACTTTGATCAGGTTAATATAGTCAATACATGATTTTTACTTATATTCTTATGCTTATAGTGACATCTTCATCAAAGATTATTGATTGACTGCATCAATAGGTTTTTCTGTTTCTTGTTGCAGTAGTGTTTAGAGAGGTAGTTCCATAGTTATCAAATGCGATAAGCGCTCAAAAGTGTTGAGGTGGGGCCTAGCGCCCAGGCGATAAGCGCAAAAAAAGCGCCCGATTTAAAAAAAAAACGCACATTAGAAAAACAAAATTTTAACTAAAGTAGAACATCTTAATAAGAAAACAAGCATTCATTCTTGAATAAAGTTCAAAAAACAACCAAAAACCAAAATCCAAAACATGACATACCAAAAGAAATCAGAAAATAAGACTTGTAACTTCTGAGTTTGTCGATGATTTTATGTGGTGATAAGATTGATTATGGTTAAATAGTGGAGTTTTAGGTTCTCCTAGAGAATAGGAACAATTTGTTTAAAGGATATTACATGGGAAATCTGGATAATATTGCTGCGCTTTAAATGTCTGAGGCATGCAAGTCGCATTTAATTCGCCTTGCGCATTAAATGCGCTTAAGCACAAAAGGCGCACGACTTTAATAACTATGGGTAGTTCTAGATACACACACCAGATTTTGTGTGACCGTGTGTTTGACATGAAATGTTGCTTACATCTGCTATGCTTTGTTGTTTTGGTTTTGTACAACCATACACCATATCATTTATCTTGTTAAAGGTGCAAATTTTTCTGAATATTTATTTGCAATGTTCTCTTTACACTTAAGGCTGTCACTGCTATGGTGCAACAAGCAATGCAATATATTGATCAGACTCCAGATATCGAAACCAAGATCGAGCTTATCAAAACACTTAACAGTGTATCCGCTGGAAAGGTATTCTCGTTTATAAACAGGAATATGTTTCTCAAATTATGCTTTTTTTTTCCAGCCCTTTTAACTCATCTTTATGGTTAATAGATTTATGTTGAAATCGAGCGAGCCCGATTAATCAAGAGACTGGCTAAGATCAAGGAGGAACAAGGGCAAATAGCCGAGGCTGCTGATTTGATGCAAGAGATCGCGGTCAGCTAATAATATCATATTATTATTTCTTTAAATTGAGCTATTTTTATGATTTTATTTATGTAAATAGTTGTATTGTGACAGGTGGAAACGTTTGGTGCAATGGCAAAAACTGAAAAGATTGCATTCATTCTCGAACAAGTAAGCGATAAACCGAGCTATCAAATGTTTTTGAAACACAAGTATGATGCCGTGACGTTTATTACGTGCAGGTTCGTTTATGTTTAGACCGCCAAGATTACGTGCGTGCACAAATCCTTTAAAGAAAGATTAGCCCCAGAGTTTTTGATGCTGATACTTCAAAAGTGAAGAAACCGAAAGAAGGTGAGAGCATTATTGAAGAAGCCCCTGCTGATATTCCATCATTGCTGGAATTGAAGCGGATTTACTATGAACTCATGATTCGGTTAGTACAATTCCAGAACTTTACTTTTTAACTATTATTGCTATTTTATAGGGCAAATACATTTAGCCACCAACATAGTGTCTGTTATTTCTTGTGAAAGTCTTTTAACAATATTTTGCACATAATAAACCAACATACATTCAGTTTGTTATCATAAAAGTCCATTAACATGTTAATTTTATTTAAAATATCTTTTAGTTATGATTGGATGAAATTATGAAAATATTATTTGACAAATTACATTAGAATAGCGATACAAGTCGTTTTAAAACCTTTTTATGTTTTTAATGTTATACAAACCATTTTATGTGCTTATAGTTTTTACTTTATTTTGATTTACGCTATTCACACATGTGTTTTTATTATATTATTTTTCAAAGATTATTTGTAAAAAATGGAAACGAAAAGACAAACATTGAACGGACTGTGCCTTGCCCTTGCCAATGCCATGTGTCCAGTTTAAAACATTATTCATGCGAATTCTTTTCTCATGTAGTATTACATGAAGTATGTTGGTTTCTATAGAATTTACCCTATTTTATATTATTAATTTCTGCTTAACATATATGTAGGTACTATTCACACAACAATGACTATCTTGAAATATGCCGGTGTTACAAGTCAATATACGAGATCCCTTCTGTCAAAGAGGACCCTGCTAAGTGGATCCCGGTAAACATTTCTCACACTTTGTTGGTTCATGGTTTTGTTTTTAGTTTTAAATAGTTTAATAATGCTTATATATGGCGCACAGGTTTTGAGGAAAATTTGCTGGTATTTAGTATTGGCACCACATGATCCTATGCAGTCGAGTCTCTTAAACTCAACTTTGGATGATAAGAATCTATCAGAAATTCCTCATTTCAGGTGCTGGGTACTATTTTTTTATATCTTTAATCGTTTTAATCAAAGATTTTTATTATTATGTAATGATAATGTGTATTATGTGGTTTTAAAGGTCGCTTTTAAAACAACTGATAACAATGGAGGTGATTCAGTGGACTGGTCTGTGGAACACATTTAAAGATGAGTTTGAGAATGAAAAGAACATGTTGGGTGGACCTTTAGGAGACAAAGCTGCTGATGATCTCAAAGAGAGAGTTATTGAGCATGTAATTAATTATACTCTGGTTTTCTATATTCATTTTATTATTATACTTAGGGGTGGCAATCTTGACCCAAACCATTTCAAATGGGTCAATTTGGGTTGTTTTAAAAATCATATGGGTTGGTTTGGGTCATAGATTTTAATAAGATGGGTCAAAATGGGTCACTTAAAATTCCACCTTATTTTCGGGTCAAAATGGGTCGACAAATTTAAATAAATGGGTCCATTTGGGTTAGTGTTTTAAGGAAATGTGGCAAGCTTGGGTTGAAATGGGTTTTGGATTGGAACGAGTTCGGTTTAGGTTTCGAGCCAACATGAGCTTTCGCACTGGACGGGTTGGGTTTCGGTATCCTTTGTTTCTTTTTGGTCGGTTTCGGAGCACTGGATGGGTTGGGTTTCGGTTTCTTTTGTTTGTTTTTGGTCGGTTTTGGATTCATTTTCGGCTTTTTGTTTCATTCTTGTCTGTTATTTCAGTTTCATTTCTGTTCTGTTTCAGTTTTTAGTTTCTTTAGGTTGATTTTTTCGGTTTTGATTAATTCGGTTCGTTTTTGGTTTATGTTTCATTTCCGTCGGCTTTCGGTTTCAGTTCATTTCTCGGGTTTTTTTTTAGAACGAGGACAACGGCGCAAATGTTTTAGTTTTTTTACATTTTTTGTTTTTTATTTATATTTTGAGTTATGATTTTTTTATTATTTTTTTGGGAGGGGTTTTTATTGGTTAATAAAAACCCCTCCCAAAAAAATAATAAAAAAATCATAACTCAAAATATAAATAAAAAACAAAAAATGTAAAAAAACTAAAACGTTTGCGCCGTTGTCCTCGTTCTAAAAAAAAGATCCGACCCGTTTTGACCCGTTCCGACCTTGACCCATTCCGATCCGGACCCGTTCTGACACAAACCTTTTGACCCTAACCCATTCCGACCCGAACCAAAACAACCCTTTTTTTAGTTGACCCATTCCGACCCTAACCCGTTCCGACCCATGACCTGTTTCGACCCAACCCAACCCATTTGCCACCCCTAAATTTATACTCTTACTCACTGGAAACCATATGTTTTTTGTTTTCAGAATATCCTTGTTGTCTCAAAGTACTATGCGAGGATAACGGTGAAACGGTTGGCTGAGCTTCTTTGTCTTACTGTTGAGGTATGTTTTTTTGCAAACATGGTTGTGTGTGTAAAAAGTTACATAATTCAATATTAATTCTATATAAAAACGGCAGGAAGCTGAAAAACATTTATCTGAAATGGTGGTATCGAAAGCACTGGTTGCAAAGATAGACAGGCCAATGGGAATAGTATGCTTTGAGACAACAAAAGACAGTAATGACATTTTGAACTCATGGGCTACTAACTTGGAGAAGTTACTTGACCTTGTTGAGAAAAGTTGTCACCAAATTCACAAGGAAACCATGGTTCACAAAGCTGCACTTCAAGTATGAAAATCTGATCACGAATTATGTTTTTATTTTATAAAAATTATCAAAGACTGTAGCGGGGATCTGGTAGAATTGGAGACAAAAGTGTTTTAATCTTGTGATTTGTTTTCTTGTTATTGTGGTTACTGATTCCAGTCATTGCATGTGATATGTTGTACCTTCATAACCTTCCGATTCAGTTTAAATCATGTTTTCGTTGATTTTTGAGTTGTGACATTAGGTAGGCCTAACTGAATCATGTTTTCGTTGATTTTTGAGTTGTGACATTAGGTAGGCCCTAGGGACGAAAAAAATCTTACCCCGCTTGATCAAACTGGTAGCATAGTTAAAAGATTAGAATGATGTTCTTTAAATATTTGAGCTTGACAATTGACATTCCTTTCATTTCATATAGAGATCTTTGCAAGCTGAGTTGAACTAGGGTGAATTCAAGGCTTCAAGCTCAGCTTAAATTTTAAATCGAGCTGAAAAGGTTCAGCTCGGCTTGGCTCGGACCGGTTTTGCAAAAAATGGGTCAACTTGGTTAGATTGTTAGAAGTGAGTTCAATCTCAACTTAAATTTTAAATGGAGCTGAAAACTTGAGGTTGAGCTCGGCTTGGCTCAGACCGGAGATGCATGAGATAAGTTAGATTGTTAGAAGTTTGAAGAAAGAAAAAGTGTTGTCAATTTGAACCGAATATTCTGTCATACTCCACAAGCCAAGTTGAGTTAGGGTGAGTTCAAGCTCAGCTTAAGTTTTAAATTGAGCTGAAACTTGAGGTTGGGCTTGGCTTTGCTCGTCTTAGTTTTTAAAGTTGAGTTAGGGTGAGTTCAAGCTCAGCTTAAGTTTTAAATCAAGCTGAAACTTGAGGTTGGGCTTGGCTTTGCTCGTCTTAGCTTTTAAAAAATGGTCAACTCCGCAAGATTGTTAGAAGTTAGAAGAATGCTGCGAATTTGAATCGGGTATTTTCATAATCTCCCACTCCTACATGTAACATCACCGTAAAAATCTATATAGTATGTACTTTCATAATCTTCCACTCTTACATCACCGTAAAAATCTAAATAAAATGATGTTCGTACAAAAACTACATATATTGTATAGAAATTTAGAACTTTTGTTATGTTACTTTCGTTAGTTTCACAAATAGTTAAAACCAAGTAACTTAAGTAAAAAAAATGCTACTAAAAGTAGTTTAAGATCTAATATATTTTCGGAATGGCGACTTTGGCCCACCCTGGCTTCAAAGTTTTGCTTGGGCGTTCTCCGGAAATCATACCGCTGTCTACCATTTGACAGTCGTTATACCACCACAAGAGCAGGCCGCTCTAGCGTAACACACGGGGGAACAAAAACCTGAGTGGGCTTGGGTTTCGAACAGACAATGACAACCTTGCACAAGGGCTAGCTCAAATCCATTATTGCCTTAATCACTAGGCCACAAGTGATGGATAAGATGCTAATAAAATTAACTTCTATTATTTTCTTGGGTTTGTTTTACAGTTAATATACATAGAAACAAAAGAACATTATAAAGAAAGTTAAAAAAACTGTAGCGGCTTTTAAAAACTCCAGACTGTGACTGGCACACCACAATTTTGATGGACCTGACTGCAAGTTAAAGCTGACTGGAAATAGTTGGACCATCATACCGCTCAATTCAATAAATATTCTACAAGTATTGCTTTACTTTCTTCACCTTATCAATGTAACGTTACTGCTAGTTTTAGATAAGTTTCCTTTGACTTGGGTATATAATAAAACGAAACGTCTTTGTTTTTACTTTGAACTCGTTATGAATTGCTCTGTTTGTGTTTTAAAATAAAAATATCTTCATATGTTTTCTTATCTTTTAATACTACATACGTTTGAAGACAATCTATCACATCTTCGATCGAAAACATTGGCAAGAATGCCTCTTTCGATATAACAAAGGAAATAACTGTTTGTATAATCATCACCCATCCGATTACGCAAATTTGTCTTCACATGCTTCATTGATGAAAAAGATCTCTCAATATATGCCATTGCAACTGGTATAACTCATGTTTAATTTCAATAAGTGAATAAACGACACATAAATGCATATCCGACATGTTTCTTTTCATCCACCATATTTTTCGCAAGAGTAGATACACCACTCACATTCTCCTCTCATAATAATAATAATATAGTTGTCGAGCTCATTCTTAAGATCTACTCTTTCTCCATAACTAAAATCATATAGATACACCTCGGTCAACCTTAATATATTTTTAACATCAAATGCATTAAAATTATCATCTGTTGTTACTTAATTAAAATGATTTCCAAGCTATTGTATCTGCATATCTAACACCATGCTGCCAAGGAATTTGGGTATTATTTGAAGAAGGCGAGGACTCAAAAGTTGATAATTGTCTTTCAAATAATCTTTCCATTAGCCCTAAATGCCAAGTTTTAACAACACTAAATCATAAATTCTTTAGTCATATTCAAAGAGTCAATGAACAGAAAATTCAGATCAAAGATTCAAGTATTCAACACAACTACACAATCTAAGATACAACTAATTTAGGTTTATTGTTGGCCCGAAGGTGACATATAAGTCGATTATGAGGGAGGAGTGTGATTCTGCGAAGTGATTATGACTTCTGTTACTGATTGTGAGCGAGGTCGGCAACTGTCACACCCGGCCCTGAGCGGCGGAAACAGCCGGGCGCGCACGAGTGGGGATTGATAATTAAGCACGGGCCATTGCAAAACATTCAAAGATTTTTATTGCGCATGAGAAGTTTAGTACAAACACATTACATTGTTCAAAGATTACAAAAAGAAACATCCAAGTATAAAACTGAAGATTTCCTCGCCATATCCCCTTGCGCGGCGGGTAACCGTGCGCATCGAGGGGATAAAACCAAAATCTTCCAAAAAGCTTGTTTTAGATGTTCAGCGTGTGGTGCTCTAAGTGTGACTCCATGCGCTACCTAGTTATCTCCTGAAAGACACGTAAAAACATTTGAATCAGTATAAACTGAGTGAGTTCACAAGTTTTAGTAACTTGATAAAATCATTCTGAAACATTTCTGGCAACATCATTAACATCTGCTTGGTAAAATCGTATTAACACATAATTCTGACAATATTCTGATAAAAATTGTTCCGCGGGTTACGCGTGAACAAATTCTGGATACGGTGCTCGTCTATGTAAGTGGCGCAGCCACTACGAGCTAAAATAACGTAAAACCGTCCCGCGAGTTACGCGCAGACGTTTCTGGATAACTATGCTCGTCTATGCAAAGAGGCATTGCCCCTACGAGCTAAGGATACTGTCCCGCGGGTTACGCGCGAACAATTCTGAGAAACTGTGCTCGTCCATGCAAAGAGGCATTGCCCCTACGAGCTAAGGATACCGTCCCGCGGGTTACGCGCAGACGTTGTGCCGGAAAACAAGGCGCTCGTCCATGCAAAGAGGCGCGACCCCTACGAGCGGGCTCAACCCCATAGTACTGCCCCATGCCAGGCACTCGTCCATGCAAAGGGGTGCGACCCCTACGAGTGGGCGGATCAAACCAGCAGTCCCTACCCTTAGAGTTCCAATGGTAAAGTGATCACTTACTCGAGTTCTAGCGCACATACATTGAAAACCTTAGATAACCGTTTGCATTGCTCATCATGAAACATAACTTAAACACATAATCGCTTGCATAGCTTGTAAGTATACCATGATAAAACATTATTTAAGAACGTGTCCCTCGCCCCGAAAGCAGTTTAAAAACAGTGAAAACAGTGAAAATAGGGGCTGTGAGACTCACCTGTGGTTCTTGTTAAGGGATTAATCGAGATTCGGGTTTTCTTGGTGTTGGCCTCGGAATCGAAGGTCTAGAATACGATTAAATAACAAGTATATATATTAAGATCAAGAAAATAGGAGAATATAAGGGTTGGATAGTAGATCTCAAGGTTATATTCTCGGCTTACCTAGTAACAGGATCGGAGCTGGAAACAACGGATGCTTGGGAAAGGATTAGTGCAAGTTTGTAGTTCTTTGAAGTGTGTTTTGGGTGATAATTTAGGCTACAAATTTATAGGCAAACTCAAGGGAACACAATCCCTTGCTTTAGGGGATTGAAATCTTTTCATATCTAAATGTAATGATGATAAAGTATGGAAGTTATTATTATTTACTTAAGAGTGGAGTGGTGGATAAAAGATTTTGATTTGATTTGGACAGAACATGCAGGTCTGGGGTTGGTGAGAATAGGGTGGCTGACAGTTGACTTTTCATGTTACAGTGTGCTTTTTCAGGTACTTTTGTCAGTGTACAGTAAAAAGTGGAAAAATCTCTGAAACACGCTACTGTTTCCTTTCGGGCGGGAGTAATCTCCTTAACTGGAGAATAGACCAAGTGTTCTGCGCGTATAACTTGGTGCGCATAGCTTTCTGCGTATAGGACATGTCTTTGCTGCGGGTAGGTGCGTAACCTTCTCGCAGTTAGGGACATTTGAGTTTCATTTGTAGATTCTCCAGGTGGTCTTGGTATTTCAACATAGTGATCAGTCATGTTGAAGTCAATTCCATCTTGGAGCTTCAGACAAACTAGCTCTCAACGTTCCCGCCATGCGGGTAGGTTAGTTCCCTTCCGCACGCGCATAAACGATGTAGGATGCACCCGCCTTAGCATCATGCGGGATGGCCAAATCATTCACGCATGGCGCATATAACATGTGCTCACGCTGGTTCTTAACATGGTGCGCTCGCGCAGGTTGCACATAACAACTGCACGCGCTGACTAACATGGCGCGCTCGCGCAGGGCGCACATAACAAATGCACGCGCTTAATATTTACAATCACCTAATTATTAGGTTGATTACTTAGCTTATGGGTTTGGGAAATTACCGGTTGTCACATTCTCCCCTCGTTAAACGAATTTCGTCCCGAAATTTAGGAGACGTTGCTGGCAGAAGCCATGTTCTGAAAGAGGTGTGGGTATTTTGTGCGCATCTGGTCTTCTCTTTCCCAAGTGAATTCAGGCCCACGCCTCGAGTTCCATTGAACCTTTACTAACTTGATTTTGCTTCTGCGTAACTTTTGTTCTTTCCAATCGGTTACTGCTATGGGTTCTTCTACGAAGTGCAGCTGTTTGTCAATATGAATTTCTTCCAACGGTAAAATCAACGTTTCGTCAGATAAACACTTCTTGAGGTTGGATACATGAAACGTATCATGAACTCCACTGAGTTCGGCGGGTAGACGGAGTTTATAAGCAACTGGACCGATCCTCTCCAGGATCTCAAATGGTCCAATGTAGCGCGGATTTAGCTTTCCTCGCTTACCGAAACGGGGGACTCCCTTCCATGGAGAGACTTTCAAAAGTACTTTATCCCCTACTTGAAACTCCAACGGTTTCCTTCTCATATCAGCATAACTTTTCTGTCTGTCGCGTGCTGCCTTAAGGCGATCCCTTATCTGAAAAATCTTGTCTGTTGTTTCTTGGATCACTTCTGGACCAGTCATTTGCTTGTCGCCCACTTCAGCCCAACACAGTGGGGATCTACACTTGCGCCCATATAACGCTTCAAACGGCGCTGCCTTGAGGCTTGTGTGATAAATGTTATTGTAAGAAAATTCAACCAACGGAAGGTGGGTATCCCAACTACCTCCAAAATCGATCGCGCACGCGCGCAGCATATCTTCCAATGTCTGGATCGTTCGTTCGCTTTGTCCATCCGTTTGGGGGTGATAAGCCGTACTCATGTCCAGTCGAGTACCTAACCCCTCTTGTAATGATCTCCAAAACCTTGAGGTGAACCGACTATCTCTATCAGAAATGATGGACACTGGGACTCCATGTTTTGAAACTACTTCTCGAATATATAGTCGGGCTAACTTTTCCATTTTATCAGTTTCTTTAATCGGCAGGAAGTGCGCTGACTTAGTTAGCCGATCTACAATAACCCATATCGTGTCGTAACCCCCAGGTGTCCTTGGTAGTTTGGTGATGAAATCCATGGAGATTTGTTCCCACTTCCACATGGGAATTTCTGGCTGTTGAAGTAACCCCGACGGCTTCTGGTATTCAGCCTTTACCTTTGAACACGTCAGGCACTTACTGACATGTGTCGCGATGGCGCCTTTAAGATTGGGCCACCAATACAACATTTTAACATCTTGGTACATCTTGTCTGCGCCAGGATGTACGGAATACCGCGTCTTGTGAGCTTCGTTTAATACCTGCTCGCGCAGTCCTCCCTTGAGAGGGACCCATATGCGGTTGGCAAAATATCGAGTGTTCCCTTTAAGTTCCAAATTCTTAATCATACCCCCAAGGGATTCAGTTTTAACAAACTCTGGTTTCAAGGCTTCTTGCTGAGCGTCTCGGATGCGCGTAGAGAGCTCTGCGTGAATTGTTAGCTTTAGGGCCTTGACCCGTAGTGTTTTTATTCGCTCCTTTCTGCTTAGCGCGTCTGCTACCACATTCGCTTTCCCCGGATGATACTTGATCTCGCAATCATAATCATTCAACAATTCAACCCATCTTCGTTGCCTCATGTTTAAATCCTTCTGATTGAATATATGTTGGAGGCTCTTATGATCCGTAAAGATTACACATTTCGTACCGTAGAGGTAATGGCGCCAAATCTTTAGCGCGAAGACAACCGCTCCAAGTTCTAAATCATGCGTTGTGTAGTTCTTTTCATTGGTCTTGAGTTGGCGCGAGGCATACGCTATAACTTTGTCTCGCTGCATAAGGACACATCCGAGTCCCTGGTGTGAAGCGTCGCAGTAAACGACGATGTCATCCGTCCCCTCTGGTAAAGATAAAATTGGCGCACTACATAACTTCTGTTTCAACATTTGAAATGCCGCTTCCTGATTCTTGCCCCAAATAAACGCCTTGTCTTTCTGAGTTAGCGCGGTCAGAGGTAGAGCTAACTTGGAGAAGTTCTCAATGAAGCGTCGATAGTAGCCAGCTAGTCCAAGGAATTGCCTCACCTCAGTTGGGGTTTTTGGCGCTTCCCAGTTTTCGATGGCTTTAACCTTAGAAGGATCGACGTGTATTCCTTTCTCGTTTACAACGTGACCGAGAAAGTGAACCTCTCTAAGCCAAAACTCACATTTAGAAAACTTTGCATACAACCTTTCTTTCCTTAACAATTCCAAAATCAACCTCAAGTGTTGCTCATGCTCGGCCTTGGTTCGAGAGTAAATTAGAATATCATCTATAAACACAATCACAAACTTGTCCAAGTATGGTTTGCACACACGGTTCATCAGATCCATGAATATAGCCGGCGCATTAGTTAGCCCGAAAGGCATCACTAAGAACTCATAATGGCCATATCTGGTTCGGAAGGCTGTCTTTGGCGCGTCTTCCTCATGGACCCTAAGTTGGTGGTATCCTGACCGTAGATCTATCTTCGAATAATAACTGGATCCCTGCAACTGGTCAAATAAGTCGTCAATCCTCGGTAAGGGGTACCGATTTTTGACTGTCAGCTTATTCAGCTCCCTGTAGTCAATACACATCCGGAACGAACCATCCTTCTTCTTAACAAACAGTACTGGAGCTCCCCAAGGTGAAAAGCTTGGGCGTATGAAACCCTTATCCAAAAGTTCCTGTAACTGATTGGATAGCTCTTGCATCTCAGATGGAGCTAATCGATAAGGCGCTCGGGCTACTGGCGCAGCTCCTGGGACCAAATCAATTCGAAACTCGATTTGTCGCGGTGGCGGCAATCCGGGCAGATCTTTAGGAAAAACTTCTGGAAATTCGCGCACTACAGGTAAGTCTTCAATTCTTCGCTCATCTCCCTTCTCTATTACATGCGCCAGGAAGGCGTAGTACCCTTTCCTTAGGCACTTGCGCGCCTTTAGGCACGAAATCAGTTTCGTCGCAACTCCCTTTCTTTCCCCTTGAATCATCAAAGTTTCTCCGTTCAACAGTGGAATCCGAACCTGCTTCTCATGACAAACAATCTCCGCGAGATTCTCGACCAACCAATCCATACCTACCACAATATCGAAACTTCCCAAATCTATTGGCAACAAGTTTATATTGAACTCATGACCTCCCATGACTAATACACATTGCTCAGTCCTTTCATTCGCGCATAACTGCCTACCATTGGCTAGTTCTATAGTATAAGGTTTGTCTAGCCTACTGGTCGCTAAGCCCAGGGAGTTTTTAAACTCATGGGATATAAAACTTAGGTCAGCGCCAGTATCAAATAAGACAGATGCATAATGACCGTTAAGCAAAAACGTACCGGTTACCACATTCGGCTCTTCCTTTGCTTCACCCGTGCCGATCACAAAAGCTCTCCCGCGAGCTTGGTTTCCTTTCTGTGGGCAATCCCGACTGAAGTGTCCAGGCTTCCCGCATGCGTAGCAGCTGTCGCTCGATCCAGCTTCTCTGATGCGACAATTCATCGCCTTGTGTCCTGGTCTGCCACATTTGGCGCATTCGATTTTTGCGCATTCACCCTCGTGGTGATACTTGCATTTGCTGCACCATGGGCGAGGCCCGCTGTATCCTTTCCTTGATGGTTCCGCGGCTTGAATCGCGTAAACCCTTGTGCTTTCCTGCTTCTTGGGCGGTGGCTGCTTGAAGTCTGACCCTCGGTGGGAGTTCCATTTCCTCTTGGAGTCAGAGGTTCGCTGTTCGTTCAAGCGAGCAGTCAACATACCCGCACGAACCGTATCCCTTGTAAGGGTGATGGCTCGCGCAACCGCCTCGTCAAAGGTCGGAGGTGCGGCGGCGTTGAGCGGGACTCTAACGACAGGAGGTAACCCAAAGATGTACCTCTCGATTTTCTTTTCTTCTGTGTTTGCCATGTCTGGCACCAGCTGGCAAAGCTCGTTGAAACGATTGGTGTAGGCATCGATATCCGTTCCTACCATGGTGTGGTTCCAGAATTCTTGTTGCAAGCTCTGAATTTCTGCGCGAGAGCAGAACTTTCTCATCATCATTTCTTTCAATTCTTCCCAGGTCTTGTGAAGAGCAACTTCTCGCCCCAAAGTCTTTACTTGGAGCTTCCACCAAGACGAAGCTGCTTCTTGGAACATGCAGGTCGCGTAAAGGACCTTCTGGTTTTCACTACATCCGCTGATGGAGAGAACGGTCTCCATCTTGTCAATCCAATTGTAGAGCCCAATGGCTCCTTCGGTGCCTTTGAACGGCCAAGGCCTACAGGCCATGAATGTTTTATAGGTGCATCCTTTGTTCAAGGCTCCTGATTCGGGTTCTGGGGTCTCGTTCTCTTGGCGACCCTGACTAGATTCGGCCTTGCTGGCCTCATGCGTTGCAATCGCCTGCGCGATTATTTCTGCGAGCTCCTCGGGTGTCATGGTAATTCCCTTGGCTCTGGTTGGAGGCATTCTTTTCATAAAAAGAAAATATAACAAACTTAGCGCATGTACTCAGAGCACATAATGTTCTTATCTCTAGACACTGTGACCCGTGTTCCTAAGTGCGTGTGTGATTTTTCTTTTGAAAATATTCTTTTGAAAATATTCTTTGAAAAATATTTCATGCGATTCCCCAAAGGTTATAGTCTAGGTTAAAAACTTCTTTTCCTAGTTCGCTATAACCAGTGCTCTGATACCAATCTGTCACACCCGGCCCTGAGCGGCGGAAACAGCCGGGCGCGCACGAGTGGGGATTGATAATTAAGCACGGGCCATTGCAAAACATTCAAAGATTTTTATTGCGCATGAGAAGTTTAGTACAAACACATTACATTGTTCAAAGATTACAAAAAGAAACATCCAAGTATAAAACTGAAGATTTCCTCGCCATATCCCCTTGCGCGGCGGGTAACCGTGCGCATCGAGGGGATAAAACCAAAATCTTCCAAAAAGCTTGTTTTAGATGTTCAGCGTGTGGTGCTCTAAGTGTGACTCCATGCGCTACCTAGTTATCTCCTGAAAGACACGTAAAAACATTTGAATCAGTATAAACTGAGTGAGTTCACAAGTTTTAGTAACTTGATAAAATCATTCTGAAACATTTCTGGCAACATCATTAACATCTGCTTGGTAAAATCGTATTAACACATAATTCTGACAATATTCTGATAAAAATTGTTCCGCGGGTTACGCGTGAACAAATTCTGGATACGGTGCTCGTCTATGTAAGTGGCGCAGCCACTACGAGCTAAAATAACGTAAAACCGTCCCGCGAGTTACGCGCAGACGTTTCTGGATAACTATGCTCGTCTATGCAAAGAGGCATTGCCCCTACGAGCTAAGGATACTGTCCCGCGGGTTACGCGCGAACAATTCTGAGAAACTGTGCTCGTCCATGCAAAGAGGCATTGCCCCTACGAGCTAAGGATACCGTCCCGCGGGTTACGCGCAGACGTTGTGCCGGAAAACAAGGCGCTCGTCCATGCAAAGAGGCGCGACCCCTACGAGCGGGCTCAACCCCATAGTACTGCCCCATGCCAGGCACTCGTCCATGCAAAGGGGTGCGACCCCTACGAGTGGGCGGATCAAACCAGCAGTCCCTACCCTTAGAGTTCCAATGGTAAAGTGATCACTTACTCGAGTTCTAGCGCACATACATTGAAAACCTTAGATAACCGTTTGCATTGCTCATCATGAAACATAACTTAAACACATAATCGCTTGCATAGCTTGTAAGTATACCATGATAAAACATTATTTAAGAACGTGTCCCTCGCCCCGAAAGCAGTTTAAAAACAGTGAAAACAGTGAAAATAGGGGCTGTGAGACTCACCTGTGGTTCTTGTTAAGGGATTAATCGAGATTCGGGTTTTCTTGGTGTTGGCCTCGGAATCGAAGGTCTAGAATACGATTAAATAACAAGTATATATATTAAGATCAAGAAAATAGGAGAATATAAGGGTTGGATAGTAGATCTCAAGGTTATATTCTCGGCTTACCTAGTAACAGGATCGGAGCTGGAAACAACGGATGCTTGGGAAAGGATTAGTGCAAGTTTGTAGTTCTTTGAAGTGTGTTTTGGGTGATAATTTAGGCTACAAATTTATAGGCAAACTCAAGGGAACACAATCCCTTGCTTTAGGGGATTGAAATCTTTTCATATCTAAATGTAATGATGATAAAGTATGGAAGTTATTATTATTTACTTAAGAGTGGAGTGGTGGATAAAAGATTTTGATTTGATTTGGACAGAACATGCAGGTCTGGGGTTGGTGAGAATAGGGTGGCTGACAGTTGACTTTTCATGTTACAGTGTGCTTTTTCAGGTACTTTTGTCAGTGTACAGTAAAAAGTGGAAAAATCTCTGAAACACGCTACTGTTTCCTTTCGGGCGGGAGTAATCTCCTTAACTGGAGAATAGACCAAGTGTTCTGCGCGTATAACTTGGTGCGCATAGCTTTCTGCGTATAGGACATGTCTTTGCTGCGGGTAGGTGCGTAACCTTCTCGCAGTTAGGGACATTTGAGTTTCATTTGTAGATTCTCCAGGTGGTCTTGGTATTTCAACATAGTGATCAGTCATGTTGAAGTCAATTCCATCTTGGAGCTTCAGACAAACTAGCTCTCAACGTTCCCGCCATGCGGGTAGGTTAGTTCCCTTCCGCACGCGCATAAACGATGTAGGATGCACCCGCCTTAGCATCATGCGGGATGGCCAAATCATTCACGCATGGCGCATATAACATGTGCTCACGCTGGTTCTTAACATGGTGCGCTCGCGCAGGTTGCACATAACAACTGCACGCGCTGACTAACATGGCGCGCTCGCGCAGGGCGCACATAACAAATGCACGCGCTTAATATTTACAATCACCTAATTATTAGGTTGATTACTTAGCTTATGGGTTTGGGAAATTACCGGTTGTCACAGCAACTGACAGGTTCCGCAGGTCATCAAGGATGTGAAGCTGGGGGGTGCAATGGTGATGGCGAATTTAGTGAAATGTGAACTAAGAGCATTCCCAACCCATCCCTTATTTCCGACACCATCTTTAAATTTTAGCAAAAGACCTTAAAACCTCGCTCCATCTCATCCTTCATTCCCATACCTCAATTCCATAATTTTAAGGAAAAACAAACACGTCCTCTATATTTGTTTTATCACTATTCACCATATATCTATTTTTTTTTAAATATTTTTTTGTGTGTGGTGTGAAGGGAAAAAAGAGAAAAAAAAAATATATAGTTTAATTGGATAGAGTTAACGAGAGGAATGAGATGTTAGATGTTTTAAAAAATGTGAGATAAATTTAGAAAATGATGTGTGTTAAGTTATAGAGACGAGGATGTGAGGTGGATTGTGAATGCTCTAATTAATTAAAACACATGATATAATTTAACTAAAATACATATTTATAAATGAAATTTATTCATTTTTTAAAAATCTTCAACATGCATTTCCCCGTATATATTTATAATTGATTAAATAATACATATTTTCAATCACAACCACATTAAATATATGATGGGGGTCAATAGTGGACAAACAAATATGAAGATTTAGTTTAGTTTCCTATATATTGCGGTAAGGGGCATGAGGATGGGGACTCCATTATATAAGGGGTTTGTCTGTATAGACATCCTTTTTGCTATTTATACATCCATTTTACACATTTTTTTTACATATACCCTCTCTAAAGAGCGAGATGGTGTCTAAATAGCAGCACCCTATATAAGTGAAATTAATAAAATCACATATTTTCCTTATAATTTGAGAATGGAGAATGGGATAAGGATTCTATTGTGAGTGCTCTAAACTCTAAAGAATACGGGGTTTACTACTACACTAACATTAAACTTGTAATTGTGAATTCGTATCTATAATTCTCATGGGTTCAGTAAAACCTTTTATATATAATTTCTAAGTATATAAAAAAAAATCAATCAGTTCATGCGAAATGTTGGGTTTAACACATGTCCGCAATGCGGCTATGCTTAAAATATTGGGGTAGTTGTTATAAGCCCTGTAATCATTTGGTTTAAAATGACGTTCCCATCTTTTACCTTATATCATTGCATATCCCTATCGTTTCTCCATTTCACTAGCTTGATCAAAGCTCTAACGTTATTGATCCCGAGGGCACGCTCTAATTACAAACAAAGAAATATGATGGTGAGTTATTATTCTTAGCGTTGTAAATGAATCAAACATTTGGCAAGAAGTTCGTTCTTATTCGTTCGCTTATTAAATGAACAAAGCATGAAATTCCGTTAAGTTTAATTAAATGGACAAACACTAGAAGACGCCATGTTAGTTATATATTTATATTTCATGCTATAATCTCAAACAAAAACAAATAAACACTATTTTAAAATTATTAATAATCGGTTACTATTGTCATAAAACTACATTTCTAAGACCATTATCTGGTTTTATTAATGAAACATGATACCTTAAATTTAAGTAACTTCACATAAATGAATTAAAATTATCCTAATCAAACAATCTTATTTTGTATGTCAAATGTTGACGCATAACGGAGTGAATAATACAGGTAGGGGTGTTCATTGGATCGGATAGCGGATTATTCGGTTTATCCGGTTCGGATTATTTGGATTTGAAAATTTCATGACCCTATCCGAAATCCGATCCGATCCGAATTAGTGATATTCCTATCCGATCCGATCCGGATTGAATTCGGATAATTCGGATCGAGTTCGGATAAAATCCGAATAAACCGAATAAACCGAATAACATTTTTTTCCCTAAATTTGAAAATTGCAATTCAATAGAACATTTTGATGAAAATTAGGATACTATTTTATCATTTTCATTCATAATATTAAAATAACCAGTCTGTCCATTTCAAAACTTAGAAATAAGGTAATAACCCTAAAGAGCACGGTACCAGTAATGCAGTAGATAGGAAAAACGAACATACATATTAACAATGTAACATATCAAATTTCCCATGTTTATAATCTAATGTCTAGGTTGACATTTCATCTAGCTAGGAGACTAGGAATGATGCAAGTGTGGAATGGGAGTTACGAAACTTAGGGTTATTGTTAATGGGTTGGGCCAATGGCTATATATATCACAAAAAATAATATTATTTATTCGGATTAAACGGATATCCGAATAATCCGAACAACCCGAAAATTTTAAAAATTCATATCCGAATCTGATCCAAATCCGAATTAGTTATTCGGATATTCGGATCAACCCGATCCGAACAAGAATTCGGATCGGATTATTCGGGTTTTGGTTTCGGTTCGGATTTTCGGAACACCCCTAAATACAGGTCATTGTTAAAAATCATTAGTCTAAAAGAAATCCAATTTATTTATATATTTACAAAATCAGGAGACTTTGTGTATTAGGTTGTTGTAACTTCTGCTTTGTATGTGGTAAGCTTTGTTGTACAGATTTAGCGTCTCTCACTTACATGCCATACATATGCTTTCCACCTGTCCACCATTTTTTCAATTCCGATCAAGTTTCTCTTCTCTTTGATTCCCGCACCGCTTGATTTCTTCTTCTTTCTTTCCAGACCCCGTTGTCTGTGTTGTTGCTGGGTTCCATTTGGGAACGGCGATTGTTTATGTCGGTGGCTTTACCGGCGGTGACTTTGGGTCAGTTTAATTGATAAAGGCTATGATGATAATATATATATGAGTCTATTTGTTAATAACCTTTGATTATTGTATTTGAAGCTTCAGTTGGACGAAACCATGGTGGTATCAATGTCACCAAGCTTCATGACATGTAACATGATGATTTTTTTTTATCCCAATAGGATACCTTTGGTCTGGATTGATCCATATTTCTACCCCTTCTGCAAGTCACACAAGCTTCTAACAAAGAGGTTTCTAGAAGAGGCAGAAAATTATGCCATATTTTAAAGTATTTTTTTTTTTTTTTTTATTTTCTTATCCATTTGTGGATGGTTTGCTAGATTTGTCAAGGTGGCGAGGTCGGGTGAAAATGAATTCGGGTTTAGATGGGATATTCTTGGCGTGGGATGAAAAGGGCTAAGGTGAGAGTTGTATTAATTTTAAAAATATAAATATTGCAACTTTAGACCATCTTTTGAAAGTAAAAAAAAAAAAACCTAACTTATTTGGATTATGTTGTTTATGGTGAAAGTTTTGGAGTTTTATGCATTTTAACTTTAGAGGATCGGACCATGTTCCTGCAATTTGTTGGATCAATTTGGTGCTGTTATACACGACAATTGGGCTAATTGATTTTGAAATTTTGACTTTAGAAGGACAACCAGGCTATTTGATACTGGGTTTTTGACTTTAAGAAGTCAACTATACGCATTCTGAAGGAAACATGTCAAAGGTTGTTGCTGAGCTTTTGGTCAAGCAATCGTAGTATCTTTCACAGTTTGACTGGTCAAATTATGTTTCACGTTCTTATGTCACATAGTTTTGAGTCTTTTACATGGTTTTCTCATACGCAACCCCCCCCCCTCCCCCCGCGGCAACGCGGGGGTTCTACCAACTAGTTTATATAAATTCAACCTAAAATGGGGCAAAACACACATATTACGAATGCCATGGAATGTGTGTAAAAAGTTGTATTCTACTTCATTTAGAGCTATTAAACTATACAGTAAGTTAATTTGGTCAGGCTCCTCAACGTGTCAAAATTGTTCACATTTAAAACACTTCCCTAACTATAGAAGTCGAGCAACATCCATGATCATTATTTTTAGGTACCACCTATTGGTCATCATCTTCACCTAATGGTTGCCTTTGCTACCTACATAACCATCACCACGACCAATAATGTAACCACCACTGTCCTCATCGCTACTAGGGGTGTCAATTGTGTCGAGTTGGCATGTTAAATTGCTCATACAAAGCACGACCATATTTTTATCGTGTCATAAATATCAACCATGCACACACTACTATATTTGTGTAAACTGAAAATGACCTATTAAACTTGTTTTTATCTAAATGTCTCAAACGACTGACGGAGAATAATCTTGTTATGAACATGTTAATTGGGTTGTAAAAGAATGAGCTAAATGATACATCAATGGATTGGTGGGTTAACATCATGTTGACCTGTTTAACTAAGCGGGTTAACAACTTAACTTGTTTAAGTAAACGGGTGAAACAACTAAACACAAATTTAACCTATTTTTTCAATGAATTATTTTTCTATCGTGTTGGAAATATACACCATTTACCTGAGTCATACCATCGATACCACTAACACCATCACTAAATTTAAATTTCGATTAGGCTATGGGGTATGAACCTCTCTTCCCCAAGAATTTGGCATGAGTGTCCATTACTCAATCAATGAAATAGACCACCTTATTTCCACTCACTCACTCACTCACTCACTCACTCAGCAGGATCAGATTGGTGCTACCACCGTGCGACAAGATTTGAGCGGCAAAAATGAAGACGGGGTGGTGTCCCCTTCTTACCGTTGCCCGCCTCATCACCATTTTACGACAAGGGTCCATACCCACCCCATACATTGTATATATGTTTACTTCAAACTGTGTTTTACAACTCTTATAGAGAATGTAGTTTTTAAAATAAATATAAAACAACTTATAGAACTTGTCATTTACTTTTTGTTAATTAAAGGCAAAAGAACAACATACTTGGAACTTTTGTCGAAAATGGGTTTGCCCACACACCAAACAGTGTACTACTTTTGCATCTTTATAAAAAGGGTGAGTTGTTACAACTTACAAATAAAAAGGACCCAACAAAAAATATTTTGTACCCAAAGTTAAATCTCTCAATAAGAGACATAAGCATCAATCGAATAAATTATTAAAATATCTAAGATACATAATAAAACTAAGATTACATAATAACAAGACAAAATTTTGTTAAATCATGCCAATAAACTAAATTACTTTTAGTTTCACAAATGACAAAATCAACTGACAAGGTTGGGTTGTCTGTGGTCAGCCGAACCACCTATCGTATCCGCTTGGTTGCGATGTTTTATTTTAACAATCAAAGTATTTTTTCCACCTATTTTACCCTATATTTCAAATGAGATTAAACCCATAACCATTTGATTGTAAGCCACACACTTTTGTCACTGGATCAAGGTAGTGATTGTTTGGTTGTGACAGTTAAACGGATTTAAACAAACTTAATACTATTTTTCAAAGTCATTAGTATAAAATAATAAATACAATTCATATTACAATATATTTAAATAACTACTTTTAATTTAAAAGTTACAAACCACAACCGATTTTAAAGTTACAAACCGGACTAAACCGTTGAAGCGGAAAATTAAACCGTAAATCAAACCTTTTGAATCTAAAACTTCTTAGTTGTGATCAACAGTTTGAAAAGTTATAAGACTATTCGTTGTGGTTAGCCTTAAGAGACGCCATCCTGCCACCTCACCAACCATGGCGTCGTGAAACCATTCCATCACAAACAAGATGGTGCCAAAAGAGGGGGCGCAACCCCAAATTCCTGTTAACTGGTTAATGTCTATAAAGGCTTAAAAGTTGGGGTTCACCCACAACGCTTAAATGAAAAGAGTTGATAGTTATTGTCTCATTATCTACATAAGAGTGACGTAACACTATAACTAGTACCGTAAGGCGTAAGTCTGTACCTACTTGTTTAAACGAGAACTACAAGGAATAAAAAGGTAAATTTGCATGGCAGGGCCAGGCCCATGCCCGTACAATCCAGCTGTCCAATATAATTACGCGGTTGCTCTTTTTGACCTTTATTAAATGTCACAGCCAGCCTCTTGTGCTTCTTATTCAACAAAAATCAATCCTCCCCATAAATAAGTAAATAAAAATTCACAGGAAAATCTAATTTAATGAAAACGAAAGAAAATCACAAAACTAATGCTTTACATATTTGCCATAATACGATTCATACCAGTTAACAAACTTTTTCAACCCGGTCCGCAAATCAACCGTCGGGTTATACCCGAGCTCTTTACGAGCCAAACTTATATTCGCATGTGTAAACGGTACATCCCCGTTTCCAAGCATCGTCACCACGTGCTTCTTCGCCTTCTTCTTTAAATAACCCTCCAACAAACTCACCATCGTCGGCACCGTCACGGGCTGTGTGTTCCCCAAATTATATATCCGGTACGGTGCAGGCCTCCTTTTCTTCCCACCCGACCCGGTACTCTTACCCGACGTATCCAAAGCCGCCACACACCCTTTCACAATATCATCGATATACGTAAAATCCCTAGCCAAATCTACCCGATTTTTACCACGGTAAATCGTAATCGGCTTCCCTTGCCGAATATTTTGCGTAAACGAAAAATACGCCATATCGGGCCGTCCCCACGGCCCGTAAACCGTGAAAAACCGTAACCCGGTTATCGACAACCCGTAAATATGATTATACGAATGCGCGATTTCTTCGCCCGCTTTTTTAGTGGCGGCATATAACGAAGCGGGCCGGTCTGTCCGGTCCGATTCTGAAAATGGGGCTTTGTCGTTCAACCCGTAAACCGAGCTCGAGCTGGCCCACACGACCGCGGGCTGCGGGTCCGCGGATTTAGATTGCTCCAAAAGCGTGACTAGACCGGCTATGTTACTATGAACATACGAATGCGGGTTTTTCATAGCGTACCGTACGCCGGCTTGCGCCGCCAAATGCATAACATGTGTGAAAGCGACGTCAAAAAGTTTCGACAATATCCTCTCGTCGTTAATATCCCCTTCGACGATAAAAACGTTGTGCGATTCGAGCAGATGACGGCGCGCATGCTTCAGCGAGGGGTCGTAATAATTGTTGAAATTGTCCAACCCCACAACGCCGTCACCGCGTTTTTTCAGGGCGAGTGCCACGTGGCTGCCGACAAAACCGGCGGCGCCGGTGACGAGGACGGAGATTCCGTGGGAGCGACGGATCTGGGCGGATGATCGGACGTGCTTCTCCCAGTGGGGCCCACCGAGGGCTGGATGGGTCAAAACCGCCGGGTGGTGGATGTAACGGGTGCCGGAATCGATGAAGCTTTGGATGCTTAAATAGGAGGCCGTTAGGGCGATTAACAATAGGGCCCACAGGAACATTGTGGTGGTGGATGTGAAGCAGCGGTGGAAGGATCGGTTGATCATGGTGTTGGTGTTGTGATAATAATAAGCTCGTTCGATTTTGATTTTGCCGGGGGTTGACGGAATAAACAGGTCTTCCTCCAACGGCGGCATTTTAAGGATGATAATAATATGGTGAAGCAATTTTGAGATGATTGGAATCAAGGATATGATATTTATTTAATTGTTGGAATGGAATCTTGGGAAATAATGACAGGCTGGATGGGGTGGGTTATATATTGCTGATTCATGGAGGGAAACGTGTTATTGGACTAGGATGAGGAGAAGGTGGGTTTAGAAGGACTAGTTGTGACTCTTTTTGAAACCTTTTGCTTTGTTTTAGGGATTTTGTTTTTATTTTGTTAAATTGATTTTTTTGGTGAAATTTGATGTGATATATGATTGTAGTGCCACAATGATATATGTAATTTGATTGTAGATCATGTAGGTTTTATGTTTCGTACGCTTGTCACTAATTTAGTTTAAGGTTATTGAAGGTTTAGACTAATATGAATATAATATAGTTTAAGTATACAGTGTAAACAAATGTATAGAGATTAAAAATAGCATGTTACACGAGAAAACATGTAAACAGATGTATAAAGATAATATGTTACACGAGAATTTGATTGAAGACAACAATCTTATTGGCAAAGCATTAAGCTACCTACGTATAACATGTTAGAAGTTAATGAAACAATATCACAAAATGGAAGTGACTAGAAAATGAAAAATGCAACAACAAAGAAATTTAAGAGGCAATGCTTTTTCAACGCCATCATCTATGATAGCTGGATATTTCGCTTTAAAGCTACAACTAAGAGAAAACTTTTTGTCATTTGAAAGACCAAGAAAAAGAAAATTATTTTCAGAGAAGACATAATGAAATGTAACGACTTGTTCTAAACTGGATGATGGTGTAATATTTTATGGCATCATATTATAAAGTTATACGTTATTTGATGATACATGATTTGATATGATTTATGATTATACAGCTTTACAGTTGACGATAATTTGTTATGATATATGATTATAGTGGCACAACGTTATACAATTATATGTAATTTGAGTTGCAGATTATGTGTAAATATGAATAAGATAAGTGTTTGTGGTTTTTCAATATGTAGGCCGATACCAACATAATAGCTTTGATATGTGTAAATTGAAGGCAACAACGTTCGTTTTTCACAATGCACTAAGCTATGTGTACATGCTTGTTTCATTGATTGTCACACCTCGACCGGTGGCGGAATGCCGGAGCGTAACGTATAGTTGCTCAAAACACATGTGACAACTATTAAAGAGGCAACATTATCATTTTCATATTAAATCTCAAGTACACAATTTTGAAACGGAAATACCATCATAACAAAACAAACTAACTATTACATCATTTTATTTAAATTAACCTAAGGCAATCTAGTGTCTTCGATCTTAATCATAATTTCATCACCCGTTCATACCAGTAACATATATTTAAAATAAAAGTCAACTAAAAAAATAGTTGATGAATTTCCCACAAGTTTGATATAATATAATATGAGGCAAAATAATACAATTCCATGAACATGCATATTAAACAAGCAAGTTATGAAATATGTAAAAAATTATCAATAAGGCCCTTTTTTATTTGACACAAAGTCTAAATAGTAAGGGGAGTGTATGATCATACTTATTAAGGCTCACGCGGCAATGAAGCAATAATAAACACAAATCAAACATGAGGCATAATTCATACAAGCAAACACTAATACACAAGTCCATGATGTGAATTGTAGTTTGAAGCAACGAGGCTAAATAAAACTAAGTGTTTTGCTAGGATATATATGCTACCCCCAAAATATTTAAAAGAGTAAAAAAAAAGAGGGTGTGAGAAACTCACTTGTTAAGTAGCGGGAAAAGAGTAAATAGGAGAAGATGTCTTAAGCGAGTGAACCGACAAGGTTCGGTTCGACGATCGACCTTAGATAAGAAAATAACTATGATCAAAATGAGCCTAAGGAAAAGTAAGAAAAGATGGCCGCCCTGTTTGGTTGATAATTATTTAAACGAAAAGTTTGTTAAAAATATAATTTTATTCTATTTTTATAAGTTAAGTGAAAAAGGTTAGTTACTTGATTTATAGTCAATTTATTTTAATTTTAGAAAAAACATAGGTTATAATATTTACTAGTTAATTTTAATGAGTTCGGTTCGTTTCCAAATCGAATATTATTTGAGAAAACAAGTTAAACGAGTGGTTCGTTTTTGGTCGGACATGAACCCAGTTTGGAGTCGGGTTTATGTCTAACATGTTTGAACTGATAAAAATGAAGTGACATGTTTGAAAAGTTTGGTCTTGCTTATAAATTTTGCATAAGTTAGTTTTTAAAACTTTTATAATCGAACATTAGACGAGCCGACAAGCAGTAGTGAAACACAACCATTTTTGTCAATTTTGGACGAGAACATGATGATGATCACATGATGAGTTGTACATAAACAAAACAAATAATTACCCAAGGATGAAATATCAAAGAATAAAGAAGAAGTTGAATGGTTTGACTTTCTTGGTCAAACATGGACTTTAGCACAAATTGGAGAGTGAGAACACAATTGAAGGTGAAAGGAGTTGTGGTAAAAAATTTGTAGAAGCTTAGAAGAGTATATGAAGGGAATTTAGTTAATAACAAGGTTGATGTGTGTAAATGCATGAGCTAGTCATAAGCAATATTAATCACCAATATTAAAGAGTTTTGACCAAATTATGCAAGGAATGCTAATTAGCACCTAGATACAAGTCTAGGTTCATCAAAGACTTAAAAAATAAGTCAAAAGGCTGAAAATCAGAGAGGAGGAGTTCACGGCATTTGGCCCGCAAGGAAAACTGCACATGTTGCTTGTCGCGTTGCGCGACGAGCTAGGCAGTCCTCGCAGCGCTACGTGAAGAGATAGTAAACATGGTCAACAAGAGACCACGCCGCGTCACACGGTGAGCTTGGCTATGCTCGTCGTGTGGCGCGGCCAGCTTTTGGGGAAGATTCTTGGGGAAATTACATTTTAGTCCCTTGACTTAAGGTTAAGTGCATTTCGAGCATAAAACTTGATTTCATGAGGTTTAAACTGTACAATTGAAATGCGAACACGAATAAATATTAAACAAATAAATAACACAAATGAATACTTAATAAAACTTTTATTAATAAATGTGAATCCAAAAATTTAAAATAGGTCGGGTTCGAGTATGAAAAATGACGAATGTCACATTGGTGCTATAACATGTTAGAAGTTAATGATATTGTGACATTCGTTAATTAAAAAAAAATGACCAGCCTTTTTTGCTGCGTGTCGTGGGGGAATTTCCCTCGTGCCCCCCAACACTCGGGCCACATGTTATATCATAAATTTCATTTTAGTTTCGTTTTCAATCGTTTACGCATCAAAACTCATGTTCCTCTCATCCTAATAAACCAAAACCCAATTCAAAAATGTATTTTTCAGCCTCCAAACCTAATTTCACCATATTATATTTAAACTCAACCATAAGCATTTAACCTAAAGTGGTTAGAAAGTTAGTTTAATGTCCAACCGTCCATGAAAACTTGTCCCTCTTGCCTTTACCTATAAATACCAACTCTCCTAAACCATTTCTTGCTGCTCATCTCTTCCTTTCTATCTGATTTTTGGATTTGCAAGGCTAATTAAAGTGTTGCCTATGTTTTAAAAGTCAGACATAACCTTTGTTTGCTTTTCAATGTAGATTTTTTTTGTGTTTTATATTCATCCTTTTCGATCAAAATTGGCAATCGAAACTTCTCCTATTTCCCTATCTAGAAATGTGTTAAGTTTCTAGTCGGTGTCAGAAGGGTAGGGCGGAGGCTATGGCAGGTTCGGTTGAATCAATCGGAGAAGACGACTACGAAATGAATAATCAAAATCTTGTTTAATCTATACTTCAAATCCAATCTAATCTGTAATACAACCAAATTATCTTCCAACTTCGGTTTCAGACTCCTCGATTTGGGTTAGCCGTCACAGGTGTTGCCGGAAAAAGAATTTGGCAGGTGGCCGTGGGTGAGTGAGGATGAAGATGACTTATAAATATTAAAATTATTAAAAAAAATTATAAGACCATCTTACCCTTAGTTAACACTAAATATTTAATAAAGTTAGTGATTTGAACGTAATCGGCAATAAGTGAGAAATCTCGTTGGTTTTTTTGCATAAAAAAATTTTGGACTAAAGTCGCATAATTTACCAAACCTTTAGGATGATTTTGGCACTTTACTTGAAGCTATATATATCTATGTTAATACCTTTTAAAAAAAACATACAACTTTTATCATTTGTTACTTTCACGTTAAACCTGATTCCTTTTAAGCTTATTTTAAATAAACTTATAATAATATTAGATGTATTGGTTTTTATTAATACTAACGATATCTTTAGTCGATGTTGGCCTCAGCTAACGAGTTGACTGCTAGCTATCCCATCTTTTAACGTATTTCTTTCCAATGGTTTGTGACTGACGGAATCCTAACGCCATTACTATGAGATCGTCGGAAAAACACTTTTGGCCAGAAAAGTTACATTTTTAACCAGAAAACTCAATCTAAACACCACCACCAACCGACTCGCCACCACCACTTGAGCACACTAACCGATTCCGACAATGATTCTAGAGTTCCAGCGACCTCAATAGTTGGGAGGCTTTTACTAGAAAAATGTTCCTAAAGATTCGATCTAAATTTATAAAGATGTTTGGAATGAAAATGTTTGGTTTTCCCGAAAAAATGTGAGTTATCTGGCCAAAAATGTTTTTCGGCGGCCTGCAACTAACGATGTTAAATTCTGTTAGTCACGGACCGCTGGGAACAAATATAATAAAAGGTGGAATCACTATCAGCCAACTTGCTAGTTGCGACCGACATCGACCAATATATGATACTTGGGATTAAAAACATCTTCAATCGTAGCTGGTAAGAAACTCTCCTTAAAATGAAAAGTGAAAGAATAGTTATTAAAAGGTAAAAACATTTAATGATAAACTTAAATAAACAATCATTCATGAGCATAAGCAGGCGCAAACACCACATTTTCACACGTTCATGAATGCAACTGAATAAACTTAGCCTCTGTTAGATGCTTGGTAGCCTCTTAATTTCCATTAAGAGGCTACCTCTGAATCGGTTGGAAGTAGAGTGTGCTTGGTTAACTAAAAAGACACATATTAATGTTTCAAGAATTTTCTCAATGGGTAAGTTTTTGAAACATGCTAAATGATTCAGAAACCACCTTATAATCGGCCAGGTCTGTTAATGATTCAACACAAGATTGCCAAATAACCATGTTTGTTTGGTTCGTAGAATTATTTCGAAAGAAATTGGAATCTTAAAAGGAATTGGAATTTGATGGATTGAATTAAATTCCAATAAAAATAGACTTGTGTTTGGTTGGTAAATTTATAAATGGAATTATTGGATGAATGTGGAAATATAGGATATTTTTGGTATTTGATGAAGGGGGGTGGGGCTGGTTTAAAAACCATCATTTGCTCCCACCAATATAAGTGTGCCACCTCATCCAACCACTTTCTATGACTAGTGATGGAATTTTGGTGGGGGTGGTGGTGTGGTTTGATGGAAATTTTTTTTTTTTGATATTTTTTACAACTTAAAAATTAAAAACAATAGTAAATTAAAAAAATAAAAGTTACATTAAACAATCTACTCCTCGTCCGAATTCGGAAATTCCAAACCTAAAGAACTTACAAGTTCAACTAGATCATATCTCAACCGATGGTAAATATCTTTGTTCCGCAAGTCTAATTGCACGTTCTCAGGAACGGGAACTTGAGTAGGAGGATCCGGCACCCAATCTGGAGAAATTGCACGTCCGTCTTCTTTTATTAGCATATTGTGCAATATGATGCATGCATATAATATGCTAGAGATAATGGGTTTTTTCATTGCACGAACCGGTCAACTAAGTATGCACCAACTACCCTTTAAGACACCGAAAGCTCTCTCGACATCTTTTCTTGCCGATTCTTGCAACTTCTTGAACGCCTTTTCCTTGACCTCGACAGGAAACGAAAAGGCTTTCACAAAAACAGACCATGCCGGGTAGATACCATCGACAAGAAAGTAGCCACGTCTGTAATATCTCCCGTTGACAAAATACGGAGAGAAGGGTGCGGAATCATCTGTCACGCTTTGAAACAACGGTGATGTGTATAGAACACTGATATCGTTGTTTGAGACAGGAACACCAAAATAAGAATGCCAAATCCATAAATCATTTGACGCAACCGCTTCAAGTACGATAGTCGGTCGTTTGATATCACCCCTAACATACGCCCCTCGAAACTCCCGTGGACAATTCCTCCATTCGATATGTGTACAGTCGATGCTACCGAGCATCCTTGGAAAATGCCATCTAGCCTCATGCGCGGCGTAAAGACGTGTAATGTCGTGTCTTGTTGGTTTTCGTAGAAACTCTTTGCCATAAAATTTAATAATCGCGTTATAAAAGAATTGCAGACATTTACGTGAAGTTCTCTGAGACATTTGTAAGTATTCATCGAATTGATCGGGTGGGTTACCTGTCGTTAATTGACGAATAGCGGATGTGCATTTTTGAAGCGCCGTAAAACTTCGTTTGCCCCTCGCGTCGTAAGATTCTTGAAACCATTCTTCGCTTGCTTCGACGTCCGCTACAATCTTTAAAAATAAAGATTTCGGCAAACGAAACTGATCCCTGAACGTCTCGTCATTGTATTTCGGCTCCTCCATAAAATAGTCGTTCATTAGCACTTCGTGGGCATGTATACGATCACGATCCACCATTTTTTTCTTTGGACGGCTCGGGCCTTCAAGTTCGTTATATAACAACGGGAACCATTCAACAATGTCATCGTCCGAAGACGAAGAGCTATCGGTGTCTAGCGGAAACGAGTTGCTCGGAAAATCCATATTTATTTTGTTTTGAATTGAAGTAGTGAAGAAATAGGTTTATGTAGTAGAAGATTGAGAGTGTTTTGAGTTGGATTTGATTTTGAGTTGGATTAAAATGGTTGTTAATTTATATTGTTTAATTTTTTTTAATTACCCAACCCACAACGGTCACCCCCGTCCCCAAGGTTCAAATTTATTGGTATTCGCCATCGATTTCAAAACCCTAGGCGACGGTGGAGATGGCTATGGTGGGGGGCGTTTTGTTCGAAAACCCTAGGTGGCTGTGGCTGTCTAACTTAAGCATGGTTGTCGCCTGAAACAGTGTTTAGCTGCTTCCATTTTGTAGTCGTGGTGGTAATGCATACCACCGATCGTTTGGTGTTCAAATTTAAAACCCTATCTGACTGGTGGCTGTTAAAAGTTCAGGTTTTTGAGGGTGTTTAAAGTATGTTTCATTCGATTACTTAGATCGACTGTCCTCTTCCGTCATCTATGGTTGCCGGGTTCCGATTCCGAACCATTGGTGGCGGTGGAGTGGTGGTGGCTGCCTGGTTCCGATTTGGTACCCTTGGTGGGGTGAAGTGGTGGTGGTTGTTGTCTATTGTGGTTGGTTATTGTCGATAAACATTTTTCGATTTGCTATTGTCATCGACTTGATGACGATTGTGAGTCAGTTTCCCTGCATGTTTTGCTTCTTTTACCGGACGTTGCTGCTGACAGACTTCCGCCCGTCAATGGCGGCTTTGTTTAGCGACTTTGGGTTGGTTTGGTTTGGTTTGGTTTGCTAACATATTGTAATATTGTTTGTTGACAGCCTTTGATTGTTGGTTTATTTTTCTTCGGTTTAAATTCGACTTTTATAGTTTTGAAAGTGGTTTAAGTAGTTTATTGTTCAATATCTAAATTTGATGAGAATTTTTGTGATGTTTTTTCTGGCCGTTTATTGCAGCCGCGTACGGCGCATTTTAGTCGGTT
This sequence comes from Bidens hawaiensis, assembly GCF_021521415.1. Lineage (NCBI taxonomy): Eukaryota > Viridiplantae > Streptophyta > Magnoliopsida > Asterales > Asteraceae > Bidens > Bidens hawaiensis. Next base: position 43,997 of record NW_027500160.1, read on the forward strand.
TGGATGATAAAGGCTATGATGATTATATATCTGAGCCTGAGCCTATTTGTGATTGTATTTCTTAACGAGCTTTCGTTCTTTCTTTGTTCTGTTATGTTTTTGGTTTTCATTAGTTTTGTAAAAAATTGATGTAGATTAATTTTAGGTTCTGCATTGTAACTTGATGGGCTTTGTTAATCTTTATATAAGCACCGCCGCATTGAGGCAGGTGGCAGGTTGGAAGCACGACAGGTGATGGTGGTTGTTTATGGCTCTGTTGGACTAGGTTCCATTTGGTTCTCAATTGTTGGCTGAGTCATCTGCTATGAAAATTTGTGAGAAATGTTTCATAAGAGGTTTTCAAAGTTTTTGATGCTCGCCTGAGCTTTTAAAGAGACAATAAAGCATGTGGTGTATTTGCAGTGGGCTGTGATGGTTGGCTAAGGCCTGCGAATCAAATCAACCTTAGATGTTTTGCAACCCCCCCCCCCCCCCCGCCCCCGGGCAACGCGGGGGGTCAAAATACTAGTTAATTCTAATTCCATCATAATTTCAAGGATTCTACGAATCAAACGATCGTATTCGTTCATTTAGTTAACCAAACGATATTACTTATTCATGTTCTTCATTTATGTGCAAGTAGAGGTGCACACAGAACCCTGTTAACTGGTTTCTTATCGGTTCGTACCTGAAATTATAACCGGTTACTAACCAGCCCAATCCTAACCAGTTACTAACCGATCCTAACCGTCGATTAGTAACCGGTTTATATTATTGATTTTAAACCGGTTAACCGAACCGGTTAACCAATTTTTTTATTATTATTTTATTAAAAACCGGTTTTTTCCGGTTATTAACCGGTTAACCGGTTCTGTCTAACTGGTCAAAACTGTTTCTCTAACCGGTCAAAACCGGTTAGTAACCGACCCAAAAAACCAGTCTAAGCCGTTAACTCCCTCCCCCCCCCCCCCCCCCCCCAAAAAAAAAACCGGTTAGCATATTAACAAGTAAATGGTTAACCGATTTGTGCCCCTCTATCAGACTGTGCAAGTGTGCAACCCTATTGCTATTTGCAACTGTCAAAGCCAGCCCACGGAAAACAATTGTTGAGACCAACTCCCATTTTGCTGTATACCAAGAAATGAAGCCCATAATAATTTTGATTGTAGCCTAAATTTTCATACCAGTTAAGTTGTGAATTGTAGTTTAAGCCACAGATGTAAAAAAATAAGTTTGGAACCGGTTCACTGCAAACCGACCTAAATCGGTTTGATAAAAGACACCGGTTCTAACCAAACTGGGTCTCAAACCGACCCAACCCGCCGTCCCTATCGCTGGTTCCCTTTCTGAACTACCAAACCGGTTTTAAAACTGGACTGGCTTGAGAAAAAAACCGTTCTAAACTGAACCGAATCAATTTGGACCAGATCAACCTTTCATGTTTCTAAACTGAACCAGTTTGTGTCAAACAGGTTTTGATGATCGTTTGACCAAACCGGTTCGGTTTGAAAAGAAAAACGGTTTTATACAACTCTAGTTTAAGCTAAGGGTTCATTTAATTATTGCAAACCAAAGATAACGCATACTTTTCTTTTGTGAATTCTGTGTCGTTTTCTTTAACCACATTATTCTTTTAAATCATGAACCCCTAAAAGGATTGACCATAATAATAATAATAATAATAATAATAATGATGATGATGATGATGATGGTTTAGAAGTCGTTTTCCAGTCTCAAGTTTAGCTTATGATACCATTTCGGCACATTTTCTCGTCTTGGCATGTTTTTCCTTCACCACTCAACTCTTTGACACGATCGTTTTAATCTTCTTGTTCAGTTTTTATCTGTGATAAAGTAATAGTCACCTCGTATATTTTTGAATGCTTTCATATCTCTCCAAATATTCATTGTCATCCCTCCCAACTGATCCGCACATACAAAAACACTAGAAATAATCCAAAGTAGGCTCTGTTCCACAAACACAAGTATTACATAAAATAATTTAGTAAGTGAGATAAATGCATGATATAGGATGAAAATTACAAGTTTAAAATGCTATAAACATACCTAAAAGTGCAAGTAAAATCACTTCAGCCGCTTTACCTAGTCGTAGTGTTGTAGAAGTCCCTAAGCGCTAGTCGGATGGTCGGGTTTCGCCAATGATTAACCGGATTGAAATTTTTATATGCAAATTTTCACATATATGTAGTTATATACACATATGAATATAATGTAGTTATATGAATATATGTAGTTATATGAATATATAACTACATATGAATATATGAATATATGTAGTTATATACACATCATATGAATATAATAGTTAAAAGTAGTTCAAAATTCAAACTTTTAACCTTTAACAAGCAATTTAAGTACTTAATAGTTTCTAATCGAGGCTAAAAAGTGTAGTTGGGCCGAGTTACGCTGAGTGGGGCGATTTAGACCGATTTTATCCGCATATGACTGATGTTGACCACCTAGGACCGGTTTTAACCCGCTCGGACCAATTTTGACTGGCACCGAGTTGGGCGTTTGGATTGATTTTATCCGACTAGGACCAATAGCCACCGCCTAGGACTGATTTTGACCGACTAGCGCCTAGAGTCTTCGATTAGCTAAACTTGACCAACTGAAGTCCGCTAGTGCCTAGGCGCTGATTAATCAGCCGCCTAGCCGATTTTTCCACACTCGTCCCTTGAAGAATGTACACATTAAATGAAGTCAAATTGGTAGCATATGCTAGTGTAACTTTAGGTTGCCGTGAACTCTTTAAAAGGATTTCCATCAATGAGATATGAGTGCATTATCTTTTAGAAATCTTTGCTAGATTGAGGTTTCTGGTGATGCAATCGATAGACAATTTTCTCTTTAGGCCATGGTTGTGCTCCTTAATTCATTAATAATTTCCTCACCGTTAAAGTTTCTGGTGATGCAATCGATAGGAAATTTCCTTTTTAGGCTTGGTTGTACTCCTTAATTCATCAATTTCCTCACCTTATCACGTAAGCGTCACATCACACTCCAATTTATCAAGAAAATACTCCTAATTCATCAATTTCCCCATTGTACCACATCATTCACTTATTATTGTTTAAAAGTAAAATTAATACTAAAAAAACTATAGTTGTTAAAAGCATTCATTAATAATTAAACAAAGTATAAACCTAAAATTAGAAAATTATATTTTGAGTACTCATCGTTATCGGGTAGTTGAAATCGCAAATATATTTATATTTCGTCAAACTTATCGGTTTAAGCACGTGCCAAAATTATTTACGAGATAAAAAAATATTTTTTTCCAAAACAAATCTGTTTCTGTTAAAATTTAATACCGGGTTGTTCAAAAAAAATTATGCAAACTTGGACGTGTATTTAATGTTTTTTTAAGTTAACAAAACAAGTTTATTTGAAAATAATTTTATAAAAGTTTTTTCTATAACCTTTTTAAAATATAATTTATAAAAGTTTCTTGACAAACAGCAAAAGACGTCCTTTATGTTCTTTATGTTTGAACGTTTTTTCAATGGACGTTCTTTCGCAAAAGAAATTGCAGAAATCATATTTCATGTTTCAAATCTTTTTCACGTTACATCCTTTGATACTAACCCAGTTAAATTTTTTCGTTAAATCTGGTCATATGCATTACACATTATGGTAGTTTTGTAATTTTATATATAATTTATTTTATAACTAAAACAAACAAATAAAAATCTCTCTCTCTCTCTCTCTCTCTCTCACATACACAAATCTGTTTCACCTTCCCTAGCTACCACCACCTCCACCTCCACCACCGCATTCAACTTCACGTAGGCCATTGCCATCGTCTCCAACGCCCCATCACCATCCCGAACTAAGCCACCATAACTGCCACTACACAACCGCCACTCCGAACCACCACCATCTCTTCATCACGCAACCACCACACCAACCACCCACCTGCAATAACCTCTTACTGTTGCCGGTAATACGGAATGGGAGAGGGGTTAGCCGGCGAGACGACGGTCGATTCCATCCACCACTCCCATATCTCTCGCATTTTCCAGCCACAAACACACACCCAACCACCACCATCTCCTATCGTTTTCCTGCGACCTCGAGAAGCCGCGGTTCTTAATCTCGTTTTCCGGCGACCTCAAGAAGCCACGGTTCTTAATCTCTTTTCCCGGCGACCTCGAGAATCTCAACCGGTGTAATTAACGCTTTGATTTTCACATCAATTTCAAGTCACAAAACTGAAATTATACCGATTGGTATAATTGTAGGCGGCAGCAAAGGCTAGGGTTCCGACGCCATAGCTCCGTTCTTCACCGCAAATCTTGAGTTTTTCAAGCTTGATTTTGTGTATGATGATCATGATCTAATTTTCTTCAGTCTCGGAGCTATTGGTTTAATTGTCGGTGACGTTGTTGATGTTGGTGGCCGGTGGTTAGTATAATTGCAGGCTAGATAGCATTCAAACACTTCGAACTGCACAAGCTCGGTTAGGGTTTTCGTTTTCAGATCTAAATGGTGTGGTGGTTAGGGTTCGCCGATAGAAACAGAGAAGTAGGTATCTTGTGTGGTGGTTGGGGTATCCTGGCAAAAAGAGAGAAGTAGGTATATGGTGTGGTGGTTGGGGTACGTCGGAGCCATGGCGGCGGTTGGTGCTGGTGGTTGTATTTAGGTGTTAGTGGCTTGAAGGTTGTGTTTGGGTGTTGGTATGGTGGTGGGGAGAAAGAGGTGAAGAAGAGAGAGAAGATAGTTATTGTTTTTCTTGTTAATTATATAGATAGTCTCTTAAACAAATAAAAATACCAAATTATTCTCATGTGCAATGAATATGACCAGATTTAACGAAAAAAATGTAATTGGGTTAGTATCAAAGGACGTAACGTGAAAGAGATTTGAAACATGAAATATGATTTCTTTTATTTCTTTTGCGAAAGGACGTCCATTGAAAAAATGTTCAAACATAAAGGACGACTTTTGCCGTTTTGTCAAGTTTCTTTTATAACTTATAAAAGTTTATATGAATATCATTTTCTTTTATAACCCTTTTGATAAGTTTATATGAATATAATTTATAAAAGTTTAAAAACATATACAGATTTATATATTTTTAAATATTATTATTAAAATATTTAATTTCATTGTTCTCCAAAAAGGGTGTTTTTTTAATAATTTTTTTTATCGAACCTGTTTTTATTAAAGTAATAATTGCCTTGACTTTTAAAGTGTTAAGAAAAACGAACATAATTTCTTTTGCAAACAACGAAGTTACCGTTTAGTTTCGTAACCACTGACTTTTAAATAAGTCGGTTCCGAAGATACAGTTTCCTATTTTATTAATCCAATCAACTTTCAACTTTTGTATTTCAAAATTTAAATACACTCTCCTATAACCAATTCCTTGCATATCACGCAAACCGTAAAGTCGTAAACCCTAATCACCACACCATCATGGCAGAGTTATCTTCGAAAAACATGTATGACATCTTTTCAAGAATGGCGGTGAAATCCTTGGCTCGATTCCGGTGTGTAAGCAAGCAATTCTGCAACTACATCACTGATCCTTATCTCGAAACCCTTCATGCCAAACAAGCGACTTCGACCGATCCGATGCTCATCATGTTCCGTCGACTCGCATCAGATCTTCCCAACTCACAATGCATTATCAATTTCTTGGAACATAAAGAAGAAGCAGGCAGTTGTACCCAAGAAGTGACAAAGAAGCCACCGGCTATGGATTTTATGTGTTCTAATGACATAATCCTAGGTTCTTGTAACGGTCTGCTTTATTCATCACAACGCCACCGTGACACCATCAATCTGGTTGTGATCAACCCGCTAAGGAGAGAATGTCATGAATTGCCACCCATGAAGGCAACATTCCATTATGTCCACAAACAAAAACGGTCCCGTGGGATTGATCGTGAAGAGTCGAACCGACTATGTGTCACTCCTAGCGGGCTTGGTTTCGATGAGTCTACCAATACTTTCAAGATGGTGTGTGTTGCGTTAAGAAAGCAAGATAAGTTACCAAACTTTGATCAACTGGAGGAGGATCTATGCACCATGGTGCATGTTTTGGGTACAGACTCATGGCGAAAGATCCCACAAGTCCCTTCTTTTCCGATAACAGGTGAAGGTGTGTTTGTTAAGGGATGTTTGCATTGGCTAATCAGTGATGAATATGATGATGATCGTGAAGCCTACTTAGGAAGGACGGTAATAACCTTTGATATGGCTAAGGAGGAATTTGGAGTAATCAATCCTCCTCAAGAACTACCAGCTTCCGGTTGGGTAAGGGAGCAGTTGGTTGATTTACATGGTGAACTTGGATATGTGTATCAAATTGTTAATCGGGGCGTTGAGGTGTGGGTGTTGAAGGAGAGAGGGTGGGTGTTGCACTGTCAGTTCGAGCATAAACTGCCTCTTCTTTATGGTTTCATAAAGGTTTTAGGGCTTTGGAACGAAAATGGAGACGTGTTAATGATAGATGGGAGGAAGATGCTTTTTTACAACTTAAAAAGTCGCGGTTTGTATGAAGTATGCTTCGAAGGTTGGGAAGAAGAACCCGCAATAGACATAAGATTGTATCAAAGTAGTTTGTTTTCAACTTGTTATTCATTAAAAAACTGATCTAAAAAGTTGTATTTTTTGGATTCATAAAATGTGACTGATTGTTATGGTTTACGGCTTATCTTATGCTTATAAACTATAAAGCAACTATTTTTGGTTTTATCTTGATATGGGTTATTGAAGCTTTTTAATGGTATGTAGATTATATATATTAACTGTCTACTGAAGGCCGTTTGTATTTAATTAAACTTAATTGTGGTTACATGTTTTACGAAGAATCCGAAATCATTGCATAATTCAACTTTAGGGAACTAGAACTCTTTTTTATAATTTTTTAATCGAATGAATGTTGGTCAGTTGCATTTGTAACCCAAAAAAATGAAAAGTTGTTGCAAAGAAAAGGTGGAAATCATTGGTTATCTATTATAACACGGTTGAAAGATAGGAATACAAAAATGCGGACCAACGAGTTTGTTAAAATAGCTTCAACATCTATTTTACAAAAATATCATTTCACTTTTCTTTAATTAAGAGTTTGTTTCAACCACCAAAAGCTTATACATTGTGTTGCAGACAAATTAGATATGTTGCTCTAAATAATCTTGAAGGCCGTTATTTAACTTGAAATTATAACTTGATGGTTAGTTGGGACCTTTTGACGCAGTAACCAGAGACTGGATCCAAAAATTAGCTAGGAGGGCACAAATAGATAATGCAAAAAAATGGGCCGGTCAAAGAAAACATGGCCGACCCAACCAAGCAAAGTGAGCTTTCATGACCCTTTTTCTAATTTAATTGTTATAAATATACATGACAAAAAGAACGGTTTGGCCAATTTAAAAATGATCATTTTGGCAGTCAAAACTCAAAATTATGCATAATGCGCATTAGTTTGACAAGCCAAACGAAACTTTCATTATCACAGTGGGAACCTAGCAAGTAGCTAGTGTCCATATTACAAAGTACCAACAGAAACTAAAAACATCCAATCCTCCTAATTCAAGGGAGACCAAAAAACAAACAGCCAAGACTAACCTATTAAGATCAAAGACATACTTTCAGCAACAAAATAGCCAACATTAAAACTCAACTAGAGCATAAACCCGTGAAATCTATCCAGAAGTACTTCCAGCAGCAACAAAACCAACTGCAGACTCAAGACCGTTGACACCTTTTCCTATAACAGGCCCTAACAATATTTTCCGTATAGCATACTTTCAAGAATCTATTGTCTTCTTATCGAATTCCATTGGACCAGCAGCTACAGACCCAAACCCAACCCAAACCATTTTGAAAAGGGCACAAACCGCCCACGGCCTAGCAACTCACCCACTTACACTAACCGGGCAAAGACAAACCGAACACTTGCATTCCGCAACGGTTACAAACTATCATGATACCTATTTAAATAGATGGCACAAACTGTTAATAAAAATCATCTGAAAACAAGAATATTTGATCAAGAAAGTGAGTAAGAAAACAAGTTCATTGGCATTTCATCAAACAGCTGGAGGGTATCATGAATCAAGCTAATTAATTAAGCACAAAAAGTTGACTAATTATAGTGTATAAATCAAATAAATTGGAAAAATCATGTACCAAATTGCACATATATACTTCAATATCGAGTTGAAGAAAATGGAACAAAAAAAGATGAAAAATAAAGTGGAATCATCTGTTGACCGATTATAAGGTGGTTTTGAATCGTATCAATTCAGAGTCAATTAAGTATGAAAAGGAGCCGAGAGTCGGGTTGAAGAGAGGCTACGATGATTGCAAATCGAACCTAGAAGCGGAGAGGTTGGGGTACTTTCAGGGGCCAAGTGAGATTTGAATAATCTCCCATGCCCTCGCTTCTGATTTGGTAAATTATTTTATTATACTTATACATTAATATTTCGGATATCCATATTATCTTAATTTTTAAAAACGCTTCCAATAATTCGGGTTTGGTTACTTTTCGCACATATAATATTAATTTTAACGGGGTTTGTGAATATTAGTGTTGTAAAAAAGTAAGTATTTTTAAAAAAGAGTTTAAAATATGTTGTGTCAACTGATGTATGAGTTTGTAGATGTCTTGCGTTTAGAAGACTGAATCTTCTATGTTAGGATTAGAGCATCTCCACCGGCGGAGCAAAGAGAGGTTTGTGTTGACGTGGACCGGAGCAAACGGACGAGCGACGGTTTTTACCAGTGGAGGATAACGGAGGGATGGATGTTTGTTTGAAAATACAAACGTTTGTGATGGAGTTTGAATGGGCCTGCCATCAAATAAAATACAATAAATTGATGACATGACGGGCAGGCGGTGCTGGCGGCAATCACCACCCCAGCGTTGTTGTGGTCACCCAGCCGGCAGCAATCAAAACCTTGCTCCACGGAGAAAGACGGAGGCGGTGAGGAAGTTGGGGAACCGTTTATTTGTGTAGGTGGGTTTGATAAGAAGCTGTTCTTTTATAGAATATATATATGGTAATGTTGATAATAATATTACATAAGAAATTTCAACACCATAATCATTTTCTATAAAACACTATATATGGAATGGTTAATATCTTGATTCAACAAGTGAAAAAGTTTGTTTAGACATGACTCATTTATAAGAATTGTTAAATAATATAATAATATGTTTATAATTTATATTATGTTTTTTAATTTATATAATGTTTTTTATTAAATATTTTAAACGTATTATAATATTTTGAATATTATTAAACATACCAACGGCTATTTTATTATTATAATAATAAAACTAATAATAATAATATAAGAATTATGTTTACATAAAATAAATAAATAAATTATTTAACCCTATCACATTATAATTAACACATTTCTCTACTCAATACAACACTCTTTACACCAAAATTTCTCAAATACTCCCACCCCAATATATCTAAAAAAATGAGTTCCAACGACGAAGTAACACAACCCTTGAGTGCGAGCGATGAGAAATCCGACTACACGAGTGATAACGATGAAGTAAGCCAACAACCCCCACCCACTATAAACCCATACTTGAATCCTAATATTCAAAATCAGGTCGTTTAAATAGCCGTCCAAGAATTCCAACAATTTATGCCCAACAATTCACGCTATATGCCTGGCCTCCATTTCTTTAATTTTATTATTTTTTTTCTGGTAATATTAAATATTTTTAAAGTAATTTTAAATAATATTATAAAATTAATGTATTGTAAAAGTAATTTATTAAATATTAAATAATAGTAAAAGTAGGTAATGATGTGGAAGATGAGGTGAAAGTTTTTATTGGTTTATAGGTGGAGTAAAAAGTGGGGGGGGGGGGGGGGGGGTTTAAAAAAAATGATTAGAGTATGATGTGGCGATGAGGTGGAGGTTTGAATTGGTTTATGGGTGTGGATGCTCAGAGCATCTCCACCGGTGTGTTTGTGGAGGTTTTTGTTGACATGGAATGGTGCAAACAAAGTTTACGAGTGGAGACAAACGTTTGTAGAGGTTTTTGTTTGTATTCTCAAACGTTTGAAAGGTGGGTTTGTAGTGGCCCCATCACAACCACTATATACAAATCATATATATATATACACACACATATATATACATATATAATATATAGTAGTAAAAGTAAGTAATGATGTAGAAGATGAGGTGGATGTTTTTATTGGTTTATGGGCGGAGTAAAAAGTGAGGTTTTTTAAATAAATGGTTATAGTATGATGTGACGATGAGGTGGATGTTTGAATTGGTTTATGGGTATGGATGCTTTTAGAATTTATTGTGCAAAAGAACACATGTAAATCAATGGTTGGTTTTAAAACTTTGGGCTATTTGTCTTTTTTTTTAACTAACATTAAAAATACTTACAATATCTGAATGAGACTTTCTCAGATGAGATATCACCGATCTATTTTGACTCTTCAAACTTGACTAACTCAGGAACACCATCAATGAGAGAACTCACTACTATGAGAACATACCATTGAGTCGGTGGAAAAACACCATTGAGTCATGTTAGAATCTGAGATTATAACAATCTAAAGCATCAACCATAACCCTTATGCAATTAAACAAGAATGTCAATTGCGAATATTTATTGATCTAATCAGTAAAGATGCAATTGATGATTTCCCCTAAATAAATACCGAAAATTATCAAAATAAGCAGGTTGTCTTAACTACTTTTTTTTTTCCTATTTTTAATTATAGGCAAAGAAAAATAACATACAAGCATTAACAATAGGATACTGACACATAATTCCTTTAAACATCGCTAGGAAGCTCTAGAGCCTAAGGCAACTTCATATACGACCTTGAAATATGTTTAGGCATCTTTGTTGTTGATACGCTGATGCGTAGGCATCTTTGGAGCCTAAGCATATCATTAATGCAACCTTGAAATACGTTTAGACACATTTGTAACATATACATTGATACTTAGATATTTTTGAAGCCTAAACTAACCGTCTCATACAACCTTAAAGAACATTTAGTCACCATTGTAGTATATGAACCAATACTAACACATTTGGAGGCTTGGAGCACCGATAGTTAAAAACACATTTGGAGGCTAATGCTATTTTTCTTCGCCTTTCTTTATGTAAAAGTTTTGTCCACTTTTCTATTTTAGTAATTTCTGTACGTGGTCAAAGACATGGATTATTCATTATTATTATTCTAAAACTCTATTCAAAAGACTAGATGATTGATTTGCATGCCACGCACTAGAGACTAATCTAAATCTACCAATTTGATCAAATCATTAACAAATTAATATTTTAAACTACCAATGCAAAATTGGTCAGTCAACTTCACTGCTTCAAAATGGCCAATTATATGACTTGCCAAAAAACATAAATAATTATGCTAAAAATAACACAAACAATTATAGTGTTGGTTCAAAGCTAGATAAATTCCAAAGAAGATCAAATATTACAATAACAGTAAAATCCATGAAACACACAATAAAAATCATATATATACTTATAATACACAAGTAACCATTAAAAACATCCATGCATGCATGCATACCTTATTCATAAATCTTACAAGAAATTAAACCACAGTATTGTTTATTTGCGATCTCCACCACCACCACCACCGCCATGCCCATACCCGGACCCATATCCACTTCCCTCTCCCGAATCACCTCCGCGTCCACCACCACCTCCTCCACCACCGCCACCGCCACCACCACCTCTTCCCCTACCTCCTGAACCAGATCCAGCATGAGAACCAGCATACGAGCCGGCTTCAGACCCTGCTCCTCCTCCTCCACCCGAGCTTGAGCTAGAACTCGAGCTCGAAGAGCTAGAGGATGAGCTAGACCCTCCGGAACCCGCACCTGCACCGGATCCCGAACCACTTCCACCAATCCCGATCCCAACTCCAACACCTACACCAATCCCTCCCAAATCCAAACCCAAGTCCTTTCTTGCTACTCGACTCTCAGACATCACGACTAAACTCGAAAGTAGAAGCAAACTAGCCAAACTCAATGCCCTCAGTTTCCCCATATTTGCACCGATATTGGTTAATTAGTTTATTGGCTGGTGACTCCTTTGAATGCATATATGGGTCTATTTATAGTTGTCAAGAGGCCTGGTGAATAACTACAAAAGTGAAGTGGTGGACACATCAAACATGGATTCATGATTACTAATATTTCGGTGTTGAAACGTGGTGAATACAATGCCAGATTTCTGTATGTCCCCACCGATGTTGAATTTCGAGGTTCAATGATTTTCTTTAACAAACAACCACTCGCATAACACATAAGTTTTTTTAATATAATATTACAAAGTCAAAAACACTTTATATCATATAAAAGAAGTTCTATTTCAACGGCAAAATTATATTAGTGGCCATCTAAATGTATTATCAACATAAATTAATTGTTCACTGAAATACATGTACATATAAGAACTACAAACATAATTGGGCGTCCAGATTTTCAGTTCAAGTAAGGTTTATCACATAATTTATGATTACTTGGCGTTGCAATTTGCAACTAGTAAACTGGAGAGTTATGATATGGTTTTTGGGGAAAAAACAGTTTTTTGTTTATTAATCATTTAGAAAACATAACTAAAGTACTTAATCAAATCTAATACCCAATTTTTTTAGTTTGTTTTTCAAATGCAACTATCTTAAGTTCAAAAATCATGTGGGCGGGGTGGAAAAACGATTATATATCTTATATATATATTAAGAAGAAACTAAAGAATCACTTGACCCGCGCCCTATTCATACTTTACAGTAATTGTGATTTAAATTTAGAATCGAAACGAGGAAACGATTTTGATCAACAACAATTGATCAACTCTTAATCAATATAATTGAACCAAAATAAAACCACACATAATCAATGAAACCTTTCAATCTACTATACTCGAAACTTAAAACAAGTTTGACTCAAACTCTTATGCTAATAAAATCTATAAACATGATGACTATAAATAACTTAATAAACTTAAATAACGACTCAAACTCAAAGTTTGATACTTTTAAAATTTATCATGATTAACCATTCATAGAGACCTTTTCTTACCAAATGTGTAAACAAAATTGTTAACATGTGCATATTGTATAAAGAGTCCAAATCAAACTTTCGTTAACAAAAAATAACGCTGGGACAACCACCAAAACAAACAGAACTATCCACCAAATACCAAATATTACACCGACCCGGCCTCAGAAATTTCATTAACCTCCAATATATTTAAAAATGGATATATATATATATATATGATATGGATCTAGATAGAATTCCTCTTTTTAAAGAGAGAACTAGAAAACTAATAAATAATTATTTTTAATTTTTTTTAAAAAAAAATTTCGTGATTTTTTTTCTTTCCTCCTAATAAGATGATATTGTTTCAAAAAAAAAAAACGTCGATGTAGTGCATATGTGCACTAATGTGTATTGCATATATACAATAGTGTTTTATTGCATATAATACAACACAATTGCATTATACAATACACACTATTGAATATATATAAATACAATAAAAATAATTGTATGCAATACAAACTATCGCATATATGTAATACAACACTAATGCACATATGTACTATATCGATTTTTTTTTATTTTTTTATATAATATAACACTAATACAATATAAAAAATTGCATATATGCTATTTAACACTATTACACATATCAAAATACACAATAGTGCACATATGCATTAAAAAAAGTCGATGTACTGCATGTGTGCACTACAACGCGTTTTTTTAATTATTTTTTATTTTTTTTTTGTTTTTATGTTTTTTTTTCTAGTGAAGAATAACAACATATAAGAAGGATGAAAGATAAAAAAATTTAAAATATTTTTTTAATTAAATTAAAAATATTTTTTTATTAGTTTTCTAGTTCTATCTCTAAGAAAGAGTTCACTCATGATCATCTCCCTATATATATGTAAGAGGGATATTTTGATAATCATGTTGAGTTTTAAAAACTTAAGAACTCAATTCTTGGCCACACATTTAATTAAATGGATTGTAATATGTGATTGAGATTAAATCAAAAAGTCAAAGTATGAGAGAGAATAAAGATGTAAGTGATTACACTTACTTTTGCATTTACATCCGTTACACATGTGTAAAAAGTTGACTAGGTGCAATTTTTTTACGTACATGTAACTTACATATATTACGCATGTGTAAAAAAAATTTAAAAAAAAAATTATTACATTGAGTTCTTTCGAGTTCTTAAAACTCAATTCTTGCCACACATTTAATTAAATGGATTGAAATATGTGGTTGAGATTAAATCTGACTAAAAAGTCAAAGTATGATAGAGAATAAAGATGTAACTGATTACACTAACTTTTACGTTCGTTACACATGTGTAAAAAGTCGACTCGATGCCTAAAAAATTATGTAATTTTTTTACGTGTATGCAACTTATATATATTACGCATGTGTAAAAAAAATTCTAAAAAAAAATTGTTACACTGAGTTTTTTCAAGTTCTTAAAACTTAAAGTGGTCATATTTGAAATCTCTCATATATATATATATATATATATATATATATATATTATTTTTACACGCTTAAAAGAAATATTATGCTAACACAATTAAATTTGTGCTTTCTTTTAGTCTAAGATAAATTATGTGTTTTTTTTATAGGAGTGTCTTAAACGATAGCATTAACGTTTTGTATTAAACTACGAGTATATAGGAAAACAAAAATCTTAATTCCTTAATACGCTTGCTAACTCTATTAGCACAATATATATATGCATTTCTGTCTTTAATTTGACGATCGAGGCATGTAAAATATTTTACTTTTAGTAATGGTTTTACCGCTTATATCATATATAAGCTTTTACCCATTAAAAAGTTAATTTTGATGAAACAAATGGGTTTTATAGTTTCTTTTGTGAAATATTTAGAAACTCTTTTAAGTTATAACGTGATGAATAGCGTAAGAAGCACAAACGAGTAAAAGTACAAAAATACACTAAACCACAAGACCAACCAAACTATTAAGAGAAATTAAAAATTAAACAAACACCTAGCTTCCCACTTCAAGTTTGATTTCCGCCCCCTATACTTCATCCATATATGCAGCATTTTTATCATTAACCATTTTGTCAACCAATCTCAGGATGATTTTAAAAATCTCTTATTATTTCTTAACCTTCATATCAGCTAACAAGTAACAAATGAAATTGCTTGAACAGTTAGGCTCTCCTCTTTATTGCTCTTGTACATTTGGGAACTCCCAACACTTCTTTGACCGAGTTGAAACCCGACGTAGTTTGACCCAATTGTGTATAATGGAAATCTAATTAGTGCTAACTTATAATTCATCTACAACTATTTATCAAACTATTATAATGGAGATATAATTCATCTAAAACTATTTATCAAACTATTATCATGCATACAGACATTTAATTAGTGCTTACACTGTAGTAGTTTTATAACAAGCAAACAAGTTGCATATAAATGTGGCAAAAATCAATGCATATAATTCAAATATATTTGCTGTTAAGAGCAAGTATCGGTAAGTGATAACTACGTACAATCTAACTTAGTAAAACTAGATAAAAGTTAAACATCCACATTCGTTTCACGAAGAAACTGTGCTCCAATCTTATTCGAAAATAGCTTGCATATATATATATTTTAAACATCAAAAAACACACAGAAGTGTGAAAGAAGCAAATAACTTGTGGCTGAGAAAGGGTGTCGCATGCGAGTGGAGATTGATCATGTTGTCACCATCATTGGCTGATTTTGTTGCTAACCCACGATTGTTTTAACTTTATTTGGAAGTGGGATTTGTCGATCTGCAATAATGTAAATTCCCCCATTAATATATTAACATGTTCATATTGCAACTCGAGAAGAAGATAAGGGCCCGTCTTCCGGATGACTTTAAAAACAGATAAAATTTGCTGTAATGCAGTACAAAATTCTTTTAGTAACATCATTTTAAAACACGTGTTTCAAGGCCACCCTTCTCTAGAAAATTCTAAATAAGAAAAGGCAATTCCTACTCACAAACCATCTAGGTCGGTTGATCACACACCATTCGCATTAAAAACTTTTGTGTAAAATTATTAAACGAGTCGTATAGAATGAATATACTTCATATAATGTAACATGTGAATAGTATAAATTGTATACTACTTGCATTCTCACTTTGTATAAAGTTGATAAACGAGGCGTTTACGAAACATGTGAATTCTAGACGAATCATATGCTATTTTGTACGATTTGTATGCCTTATTTACAACTATAAAACTACATCTTGCCTTCAGGGGTGCTCCTTTGTTTGGGCCAAATTGGGCCGCGGTCCCACTATTTTTTTTCGTTTAGAAGTGTATTTTTATCAGAAAAATCCTAAAAAAATTATATTTATTAAGTCCGGCTCATCCATGTAATTTTAGTCCGGCCATCATATTATTTGAGTCCGGGCTAACCACGAAAGGTTAAAAAATAAAGCCCTGTTACAAATGAATTATTATTTTTTAACAACCAAGCCAAATTAAACCCTAACATTTGATCTTAATCGAACAAATAGATTGGGCACTGTCTTAGTTTTATACTTTAGTCTTAAATTCAATTAGCAACTAAGGTTTTGCTTTGAGGAGACACTCGATAATCAGCAGGGACGATTTACAATTAAAGAATTTAACATACAAGGTTCACAATTGCATTTCACCATTTGTTTTTTTTTTCAATTTTGTAGGCTGGGTTAGGATTTATAGGTTAATTTGAATTTGTTAAATGTTTGTTGTGGTTATGTGTTAGGTTAAATCATGGTAAAGCCAAAAAGAATTAATTCTTTTTTCAAAAGGTTGAGAAAAATCTAGAGGACACTACAAGAAAATTGGTATTTGAGTTGAATAACTGAATATAGTTTTTATTGTTTGACCCGACCTGAACCGAATTGCTGACCGAAACATGTAGTAGGGGAAATTTTTTTTTTGATCGTGAATTTCAGCCCATTCATTCTAAATGTTCAAGATCCGTCACTGTTTGCCTTTAAAAAAACACATAATCTTCCTTTAATAAAATCTACATCTTCGTATACCACTTCTCACTTTCATTTCCACTTGTTAACCGGACGCATAATTTAAATATATTTTCTTTTTTTTTTAATATTTACAATATATGGTTTTTGATAATACATAGTTATACTAAAGATGGTATGTTTCATTAAATCAACGTGCTGGCTTCTGCTTCGTTTCGCATATGTGATATCCTATATAAATTTAACTTTAGTCTCGTTCTGATCTTTAGTTAATATTTGATTTTTCAAATTAATTTGTTTTAGATATTTTATTGTAATTGTTCCACAAGCTTTATTAAATTCGTTTGCATTTAATTTTCACCATGTGTTTTGTGTTACTTTGGTTAGGTTTTGGCAACCAAAAACCGCTATCGACGGTTTAGCACACGGTCTAACCTGAAAAAAACGGACTGTGAACGCCCCTAAGAACTAACCTCACGTACTTCTATAACAATTAGATAAAAAGATAATTACTAGCATACATCAAACCCAAACATAGTTGAAACAAAAAAGTAGTACTACATCCATCCAAAATACAAGTATCCACAATACAATAACAAAAAAAAAAAAAAAAAAACATTTGCATGCGACAACCTTCAGAAGATAAACCATGATAACTAAATTGTGCATGTTATCATACACCATCATCATCATCATCATCATCATTTGTCACGTCTAAATTAACAGTAAGGAAATAGTCTTGTAATTGTAAACACAACTGGTCATGTCTAAATTAATGATAACAGGTACAGCAACATGGTAAATAATATTAAGACTTACTTGGGTGGCTTGAAGGGTACTTTTATATAAGTCGTTTGCAATGGTAAAGGTACGACTCCTTGATGGGAGAATTGATTAACACTCTCCACTTACAGAGGAAGACCTCACATTCTTCTTGATGTAGATGTCGTACTCTAATAAAAAAACAAGTATTTGTTAACTTAAATACCTATAACTCGTACGGGTAAGTAAGATTGTGTCCATAGGGAATCAGTGGAAAGTACAAGTTGGACTTCTGACTTAAAAACTAATTAACTAGGTGGACAGATGATGTCAAGCAGTTTGAAAGATTAGTTTAAATTAAGCAACATGATTACTTTTACTATTTGTAAATAATTCAAGAAAAGGGTGACACGCTTTAGGTTTCGGGTTATGCAATCTACTAAACACTATGAATCCTATCAAATGGATAAACACATAGACATGAAATGTCAGTTAAGATTGATAAATAATTACTAGACACAATAGTTTGATCCTGTTGATACACAGAACCTAATCCGATTAATTGGCACAATTGAATGTAGTCTACCTAATTACCAGTTTGTTAACATATGTAAGACCCCCGAAATCCGGGTGTCAAACAGTTGGAATATCATATCTAAAATTTACTCAAATCACAAATTAGAAGCAGCGGAAGTCTTTCAAAACAAATGCTCCAAACAGGGGAAACACCCAAAATGTAAATAAATAAGTTTAAGCCCAATAATCCTTTTTATTCATTCAAAAGAAAAAAAAAAGTACTATAAATTAGTCAAAAGAAAAGTTGACACGTTTATTTAAACTCGAGCATACGCAGCGGAAAAACATTTAAATTCAAAGTTAAATAAAGTTTAACGTCATAACTTCATTCTATAAATAATATCTTCAACTAGAAATTCCATCTTCAAATGCCGAGTAGCTTCGAGCACATCCAAGTGGTGATCCAAATATCATCTAACCTGTAATCAATTTTACATGCATACAAAGTCTGCTAGGCTGAGTGAATTCATGTTTTTATAAATGTAATAGAATGAATACAATATAAGTAAAACATTTAACCTTCACAACACAATGAATAATAATAATATTAATATTATAATATTTATTCATCACGCTAGTAAAATAATACATCTTTCCTCAGCCAAGCACACGACATGGATCTCCTCATCTTAAGTCACCAAACACAAAGTAAGGAACTTAAGGAATTTTACATCCTCACCTTAGATCACCAAAAAGGAACTAAGGAATTTTAACATCCCACCCCAAGGACAGATAACTGTTAGAGGACCTCCTCACCTTAGATCACCCAAAAGAGAACTAAGGAGTTTTATCCTCAAATTTGATCCGGTCATGGCTTGATAAAACATTCACATTCACATAGACATTCATACATAACTACATTTAGCTAACGCATAAGCTAAACATTTCTCAAACATACGCATACATTTAGCTAAAAATTAAGCTAAACAATCTTCGAGCATACGCATACGTTTAGCTAATAAGTAATCTAAACAATGCTCACGCATAGACCTAATAAAGTATCTAGTTACCTCTATATATAAATATATATAAGCCTATGATAATTTCATCCAAAGTTATTAAAAGTAACTTAATGGTATGCATGTTAGCCTAAAATGTTAAATTATTTAAAAATAAAGGGCATCATGAACTCGCCCGCGTGAAAATCCAGTCTATCAATAAGCTAAGTGATCTCCAAGTAACACGCAATCAATCAAAGACCTGTAACGTGGTAATAATATATGTAAATATATACCACTAACTAGGCTTATGAAACTTCAAATAGTCAAACGGGCCAAACGGGTCAACAACTCCTAACAGAAGTTGGTATGGTTCTAACCCATACAACCTGCGACCCACTTTTCTATTAATGGCCTAAGGGTTCCCAGAAACCATTCTAATTACTCTAAGACCTGCTTTAACCATTTATCAACCCGACCCGTTTTCCAACTTTAATTAACCACTTAGAGTTCAAGAACACCGTAACGAGTTGTTTGTTACAATTATGGTTCTACCAAGAGTTAAACCCATCCAATACCCATCCTCATTCAAATTACTTAATAATTAGCTCCCGATTGCATCATTGATATCACACTTCATCAACTAATTTTATTGGAAAGCAACTGGGTGCAAAACTACACTTGATTCACTTCAAGAATACCGAATTCGCTCGTTAAGGACTCGATTTCTTAATCGTCAATCAATTCAACCCCGGATCCTGAAAAAGTCATAAAATAAAATAAAATAAAATAGGTTCCCATAGGAGTTCATGACCAGAATTGGATGTTAACTTCATTACACAACACGCGAATTGCAAAATCCCTAAACTAAACCGAACCAAAACCCCTAAAGAAACTTTCTAACAAGATCAAACCAACCCGAAGCTTGTAAGGCCCCTGACTCCGGGTGCCCTACTTTCACGCTGGTTGGATATGCTCATTCACATAATTTGTAAAATCAGAGTTAATTAAAACATTTCGCAGAATAAAAGTCAACCATTCTTACATAACTTAAATACTTTGTCTTAAATAGAAATAACATAAGTCTTAAACATCAAATATAAATAACACGTGACTCTTATTTTCTTCGATGTCAGTCTTCTTTTATTTGCCACATGTCTTCCTCATGCAACCTGTCTCATCATACTCACTTGCGTGCATACTAAAAGTCAGCTACGCTGATTGAGTTCTAGTTAATCAATTAACATATAATACTTTCATGTTCATACTTATACGCGTCCGGAGATACGTATTTCGTACTCTACTTGCTATTACTCATTCATATATACTCTACGTACATACATACGTGTTTACACACTTTCTTTCCTACTTTCATATGGTATACCCTAAGTATCCTACTTCTACTATCTCGGATATTATTAGGGTCTAGTCCCTCAATCTCAGATATTTTCAAGGGTCTGGTCCCTTCTACCCTAGATATTAATAGGGTTCGGTCCCTCTAATCTAAGATATTATTAGGGTCTGGTCTCTACTATCTCAGATATTATTAGGGTCTGGTCCCTCTATCTCAATCTCAGATATTATTAGAGTCTGGTCCCTGTCATCTCAGATATTAATAGGGTTTGGTCCCTTTGTCTCGCTTAACCATACAACCATACATGTCCCGTCAATCATCCATACGTTTACTTCATATGTTTCCTATCATACGTGCATACTTTACACTTCTTTCAATTGCATATATAATAATTATATTTATATACGCACATTCATTCAACAATTAATAATAACATTCAATAAATAATCATACACATATCATACACTCATCACTTAGGATAAGTATATTAACTATCACATAGGAGTATGCACACAGCCCCGAACTCACATGTAGACGATTCCTCTCCGAATTAATAGTCTTTCTTCAACTGTGCCCGACTAACTGTAAATAACAGACATGTATTAATCCTCTATATTTGTTTGCTATGTATTTTCAAAAGTTTAGGAAAATATAATCAAATAAGTCATTATCAGAGTTTAGGAACTGAATTGATAGTTAATTTGGTCACACAACACACGAATCACAAAAACCACAAATCTAGACGAACCGAAATCCTAATTTCAAACTATATGCACTTGACCAATAAAGTCAAATTCAATAGCCATGAAATTAGAATATGAAGCTAATGACATACCTTAGAAGTTGATAAAAGTAAAATCCCTAATTTAAACCTTCACAAGGTTTCCAATTTGCACAACCACACATCCGTTCGTGTATTAATAACCTATGCACAATGTTACCCAAAACCATCCTCAAACATAATTCCCGACAAATTTTCTCACATACCATGATCATACCAAACAATACATAAAAGATTCACGGAGTCATTACTTCGAGGATGGTCGTTCTGAACCCATACGCATGGCACCCCAAAGTACCGACGCGAACAAAAACTGAAATGGTCATAACCTGACCATACGAACTCTGATTCGTGCAAATCACATATCCACGAACTCGTTTCGACATTACAGACCTTAGATATCTACTATCACAGGCTACTTTTACCTCCACAGCTGCCAGATTAGAAAACAGCCTCCAGGTTCATTTGATTTTATGCGTTAACAATCGAAATCGCTCGAAACCTTATCAAACAAACTCCGTTTTTGGCAAATAATATATCCAAGCGTTCCTCTAGACGAGCCCCACCAAAAACACCAATTCCCGCCGCCGTAAAATGCTGCCACCGTCACCGGAAAACCAAACAGTCTGCTGAAAAGCTGAACCGTCTGCCGAAATGCGAACCCTTTCTTGTTTGGTCATAACTTGGTCGTACGAACTTGAAATTGAGAAAATAATATAACCACGCGACCGCGCAGCCGAGCACCACCACCCTATACCATATCCGTCATTGCCGAAATTTCTGTCGGAAAACCAAACAGTGGTTGAAAAACTAAAAACAACTTGCAGGATGTTACTTGGGTTATACCATTTCACCATCTTGACCCTAAATCACTCTCCGAAGGCTTAAAATCACCATAAATCGAGAACTAAGAATCAAAATCAATTCTAACTACCAACAATCAAGCAATAATCAATTTATTGCAATGAACTAACATCAAATTGAAGTATATGAGCCTCGAACGCTTGAATTGAACATAAACAGAATGGGAAGTGGGAAGAGAAAGTATTCATCGGCTGATGGGAAAAATAGGGTTTATGTTGTGTCTTAAAATTTGTATTTTACTTAATTGGTTCCTTAAGTTTGATGAAACTAGTACCTTGATCCCAAAGTTAACTAGATGAACTTTCGAAAATAACCACAAGGCCCCCTTGACTTTGAATGATAACGAATCCATCAATAACACAAAGCCGAAAAAATGATTTCATATCCTGAGAATTTATGGGCGTTACAAGTCTACCGCCCTTAGATTATGAAAAAAGATGTTGTCTTGAAGTAAATGACAATAAGGATCTATAGTTGTTACAGCTTGTATCTCAAAGTGTGGAATCTATTGAGATTGAGCACATCCTAGTAAACATTAAGCACATTTTCATATATATCAAGAAACAATACAAGATATGACACTTTGCAGACTTTCTCTCTCTACTCTCTCTCTAACAATCACCAAAAG